>NW_025765347.1:0-192395 GCF_003918875.1 Haliotis rubra | reverse complement strand
TAGAATATAACAATTTGAGATATTAAAAACTAGCTAGCATTTTAGTTAACTATCTGATATGCACATGTACTTGATATGCATTATTATATGTAACTCTCACGCGAAAAGAAACGCAAGTCTAGGTACCAAAGTATATATGTACTTATTTTTTAACGGTATAGAATACAAATACCAACAGCGTCAGATATACGAGAATGGAGCAAGAACAGTTCATTGGCAACAAAAACAGATGACGTCATCATTACATTTTGTGACAGCAAAGAGTTGCGCAGATTCTAGTCAATTACCATGACGTCTTTTCAATACCTGGTGTGGCTACCATTAGCATTGATCCACTGCAACACATCTCCTGTACATGGAGTGGATCAAACGATTCGTATTAAGGCCTGGGGATCCTCCTGCACACATCCAGAACAGCTGTACGAAGTTCATCAGCAGCTAGTAGGCACTGGTCGCACTTCATTCAGGCGCCTTTGAACCTCATCCCACAAGTGCTCGATGGGGTTCAGGTCAGGGCTGAGAGAGCTGGCCACGGTAGGACACGAATGTTGTGTTGTTGTTGAAGACAGTCCATGGTAACTCTACGACATGTTTGCGACGAGCGTTATCCTGCTGGAAAAGGTGGTTACGATGTTGGGCGCAAAATGGAACAACATGGGGTCTGATGACTTGGTCAAAGTAACGCTGAGCTGTGACCCCATGTCCTCGACCGTGACCCATTCTGGAAGCACATTGGTCCAAGTCTCGCATTAAGTCCAATTCCGGCCCAAATCATGACACCAGGTCCAATTCCCATACATCCCTTTCCAAAACATTTCTGTCAGCAAAACGACGTCGCCAAACTCTAACCCTTCCATCTGCATGTGGCACACCAAAACCGACTCTCATCAGAGAATATGACACGTCTCCATTCACGTTGACGCCAGTTTTGATGACCCTGTGCCCACTGGAAGTCGTGCTTGTCGATGCCGTGGTTGGAGGACAGGGCGACGTGCTGGTCGGTGACATCGTAGGTTGTTGGAACGCAGACGTCGGATGACAGTGTCAAGGCTGCGTCGATTATGCGTTCCTATGGTGTCTCGAGCAGTCTGGCTTGCTGTCAGGAAAGGATCTCGCTGGTGTTGACGTGTAATGTGTCGATCTTGTCGAGGCGTGATGACCCTAGGTCGGCCGCTTCGGGAAAGGTCATCTGTAGTCTGCGTTGTGTTGTATCGATGCTGGTAGATCGTGGTTATATTGACATTAAAGTGACGGGCAACATCTATGACAGACTCACCAGCTTCCAACCGTCCGATAGCCTGGTTCCTCTCAAGTTGATTTAAACGTGGCATTGTTGAACAAAGAGTAACTGGCCAAAGATTTTGGCTCAAATTCATACCCACTGAAAATGGTGACAACTCGTGCATGTTTGATTGCACGAGGAAAGTGTGCATGATGCCTACATCGCCATTGAAGCGGTGCGTTCTGGGGGATCTCATTTCTTTCTTCTGTTCCCAAACTGGCTTTGCAAAACGCAACAGAAAAATGTTGACAAATAATTCATCAACCATCATTATTTTCCAACGTTGTTATAATTTTAGGGGTCTGAGTTTAATTCCTCCTTTGAGTAAGAAGCTTGCGTTTCTTTGCGTGTCAGTATATGATGCGTATGTACATCCACTCATTACAAATCGACCGCGGATTGATTGTTGTATGTATTTAGAACAATCTTATGAAGTATTTGTTCACAAAGATGCATACATGTCGAGTATGCTTGTGACCGAGTGAGTTAAGATGTTGAGTAAGCTTATATATCAGCCATTTCGTGACTAAACAAGTTATTCATTAGTAAGAAATTTATTTCATTACAAAATCTGTCAGCAAAGGACAGTAACAACTACTCGAATATCGCAGACAGAATTGAAACTAGCTAGTATATACAGCCTTGTGTATACAGCAACTAACGATCTCAGTTACTAATCTAAACTACCAATCATTAAAATATCTACAAAACATATCAATCAAATATTTTCAATTAACTCTATTTCTTTTAAAAATGGAAATTAACGCCATTACAAAGATCCTAAGTGTTTTACATTGAAATGTAAATTATGATGCATATAAAGTAATCAAGTTGCTTAGTACTGAACAATGATGGCTTCGATTCATTATTTTCTAAACAATGAAGTGCTATGACAACTGACAACATTTATAATCTTTAAGGTGCATATGTGCTAATATATATGATCAAACACGATCTGGGGCGGTGGGTTAGTCTAGTGGTTAAAGCAAGTTCGCTTGTCACGCCGAAGACCCGGGTTCGAATCCCCTTACACATGGGTACAATGAGTGAAGCCCATCTCTGGTGTCCCCGCCGTGATATTGCTGGAATATTGCTAAAACCAAACTCAGTCAGTCAGTCAGTCAGTCAGTCAAACACGATCTTTCAAGTACGTTTTAGTTAGTAAATAACTAACCGGAGACGCTGGGGCATCTATTTACATTTTGGCTTATAAATTGACCTGCAAATATTTGGATACTGTTGACAATGCTTAAGAATTTGCCTTTTCTGCTCCAGTCATAAGACCAGTTCATTTCTTATTAATTAAAAAGGAATGCGTCGTAATGTATACAGAATGACTGAACGTTTGTCTTTGTGCGGCATTTGCTTGTTATTAGAAACCTTTGAATAGAACTGTTCATTTTTCATGTCCTCTTTAAAAATGAATTGCCTTACACAGCCTCGATGCGTGGCTGAGAAAGATGGAATAACAGCATATTTTTTTTACATAGATTTTACATGACCTCAACTACTATTCATGTACCTAAGACCAGGCATACAATATAATCATTGCTTTTCAAAATCATCACTTCCTTTGACGCAGCAAACGAATTTAATACGAAGTGATATGGGGTTACAGGGAAGCGCTGAAAATTGGCATGTGTGTGGCTGTTTGTGTGAGTTTTTACTGAGGCTAGATTGAGAGAAACCCAACGGGACACAGCGCCTGACAATGTTTCTGTTTGTTTGTTAGCTATTTAACGCCGTATCAACAATATTCAATCTACATCACAGGGACCATGTGCATGGACCAGACAATCCAGTGATCACCAGCATGAACATCAATCTACACAACTGGGATACGAGGACATGTGTCAACCAAGTCAGCAAGGTGGGGCACAAGATCCCCATAATCGCAACATGGGTTGGTGAAGGCCAATAAATTATTCTATTAAAATATTCAATATTCAATACCTTCGCGGGCATTTCATCATTAGCCTGGATTTACCGCTTTATTAAAAAAAAGAAAGTGATAATATTGCGCAAATCATTTTTCGTCGGTAAAGCTGCTCCCAAGAAATTCATCTGTGTTACTACAGTCATCACAGTGTTTCGTTGTCAATTTCCCCGTTGATACATGTCGTACATCCTTTCACCTATCACTGCATAGTTGGATTCAGATTATATTATTTACTAGTTGCCGTGGCAATGCTGGCGCATTGCCTAGTGTAGTTGTCTTTTGGGACAACAAACAAAACTGTCCATGGTGATCCAGTTCATATTTCCACAGAGCTGAAACAAAATAGTCTTCCTGTGTGTATCCGCTGATTAACTGAAGTGCAACTATGCAATGTACGTTGTTATTGTGTTTCTTCTTTCTTAAATTAATATTTATGTTTTCGGTTGTCCGGGAAATTGGCATTCGATGCAAGCAGTTCGGAATAACGTATGGAATCTGTAATCAATATTGACATCACCTTCGCAAACATAGGACTTCCATTTACTTACCTAACTCCGATACAACAGGATAAAGTTGCAGATACATTCTATTTCCATGCAACGTTATGTCTATAAATTTAGTTTTATTACCGGAAATTTGGTGGTTTGGAATATGTATATATGGCGTGTGTGTGCCCGTGGATCGTGTTCGATGTGACATTCAGAGAAGTCATGACCCTTCTTTAACATATTTGAGCATGCAATTGTGTGTGTGTGCGTGGAGTGTGTGTATGTGTGTGTCTTTCTCTGTGTGAGTGTGTGTGTGTGTTGGATATGACAGGCCAAAAGAGATGGTCTTTCAGTGATACCTTTCGTGCATGTGTAAGATGTGTACGAAGCGGACATTCACAAATTGTAGGTGGAGCAACAACGACAGGCTTAATACTTGCTTCGAAACATCAGTTTAGTAAAGGGACAATGGGACGTCACAAAACCTTAAATTCATCAACACAGACACTTGTTAAGAAAATGATGAAGACAGAATCATAGGACAAACATGTACATCTTCGCATATCAGACTATATTATGTGTGTGCATATCTATGTGAACTCAAATACCTGCCAGTATTTTATATTTACCAATTGATTGAAAGGAAGCATATGCACATCTTCACATATATGACTATGATATGTATGTGCATATCTATGTGAACTCAAAATACCTGCTTGAATTATATATTTTACCAATTGATTGAAAGGAAAATATGTACATCTTCGGCACATATATGACTATAATATGTATAAGTTGTAGAGTGGGAAAAAAAATGGAAATAAAAACAAGAAAAGAAACAAGAAAGACTCATAACCAGACAACAAGCAGAATTGGTAGAATTTTCATATAAAATATTTGAAACGAGACATGCATAGGTAGGTTAGAAAAAGTTAGGGTATTGAGGATCTAAGTACAGATAGAACTTTTCATGCCTGTTCGGCCAAAACCTTTTGAGTGATATAACCATGAGCCTGAGCTTGACAGATGAACCCCAAGATACTTGTATGATGGGACAATTTCAAGTTGTTTTTATTAAGAAAGAACTGTTCAAGCATTTCTTTAATCTGCCACCTTTCTAAAATCACAATTATCTTACTCTTGGTTACATAAATTTTAAGTTTCCATTGGTCACCAATATGTACTTAACTTATCTTAATCTCTTTTGTAAACCACAGACTGAAAAAAATCAAAAAAAGCACAATATCGTCGGCAAAAGGAGTATGAATATATAGTCTAATAACTTCTAGATTGATACATCTCTGATTATCTGATGCTAGGCTTTCAACAATAACATTATCTCACGAAAATGAAAAATAGAAAAAGGAGATAGTTGGCAAACTTGACGGACGCCATTGAACAAGCGAAGAAGGTTGTATAACCATCATTCATGGAAACACACGATTTAACAGAATCATACATGTTTTTAAGCAATCTAAATGTTTTGGCCTTTAACGTTTTCCCCATCCCCAGTTTATAAAAGGCTATTCCTATCAACTGAATCAAACGCAGCTTGTGGTAATTAAAAGCACAGTATAGTCTCCCTTTTATGCAGAGAGAGGTACCTCTGAATGATAGAGTTAAGTATAAATATATTATCATGAGTTTGGAATCCATGTCTTAAGCATGCCTGTTCTGGGATGAGAATGTTTTCCCGCTCAGCCCAACGAGTCAATCTGCTACTTCTATGATTTGGAAAATATTTTACCGACACTTCAAGTAAGGTTATAGGCCTATAGTTGGCTGATCATTAACACTGCCATTCTTGAAGATATAGGAATAATTAGGTCCCTTTCAGGAGGATAAATACCTGTAGACAGAACTCCATTAAATAAGGATTTTAACATTTCATGGTCCCTAGTATGGTGAACTCCCTTCAGTTGCTGGTGATCTATAGCCTATTTTTATATTGTGTTGTCCCTCTATAGTTAAAATGTTTTAGATTTAATTGCTAGTTTTACATTTATATCTGTGGATATTCTAGTTGTTTTACTTTCCTGTCCTTCGTTGACAGGATTTTATACTCTCTATCTCTTTAATTATTGTTAATGTATATGTTGTTTTAGCTCACGATATGGCTGAAATATTGCAAAAGTGACTTTAAAATTTAACTCACTCACTCACACACTTCCGTCCCTACACCCGAAAGGTGGCGCTTATTTATCGTGATTTATTCAGCGATTTTTTTAGTTCAGCATTAACTTTGAAATATCACACTGCCTCCTTTTCAATTAAAGGGAGTAATTTGTCCTTCAAAAGTGTGTATTTTCAAAGACAAAGCATACATCTAATGATTTAGTACAATCAAACTTCTATGCTTTAATTATTCACAATGCGAGAAGTGAAAATTGATCTTGGTGTAGCTTTGGTGATCCTATGTGGCTTTGGAGAGAAATGGTGACTAGTTGTGTTGAATGTGTCTGTAACGAACCCAAGGATGGTGAGAGGAATGGTGAGCCGCTTTGTTGAATATGTCTGTTTTAAATCTATAATGGATGATGATAGAGATGGCGACCCGCTTTGTTGAATATGTCTGTTTTGGGGCTCACGGATGGTGACAGATATTGTGACCCATTTTGTTGAAGGTCTCTGTCTTGGTGAAGGTGTCTCTGGTTTTCCCATGATGCCAAGTGAGAGATACTTGACCCCTGCAGACAGCGCGCTTCAGGAATTCTCTCTCAACACATATTTGATGCTTTGATTTTATTGCGACTTGGACAAATATTTCAAATCATCGGCTTTGAAGGATGTTTTCACAAAAATTACTTCTCATTTACTTCTATTGATTATTAACGGAAATTGAATTATTTGATAACTGATGACGATATGTTTTATTTGGAATATGGCGATGAAGTTGGATTATTTGTCTGGCATATTCTTGATAGGGTTTTGAAGTAATTTTAAAACTATTGTCCTTTCCTCAGGGTAATAATTTTACAGTACTTCAAGCCTCCCGAGGGCACTCGCCAATGACCATATACTACCGATTTATAGCACAATTAACTTTATACATTAACTACAATCAATTAATTCATTTGATAGAATGAATCAAATACACAGATATTTCATAGATGAGGGGCGATGGGGTATCCTGGTGGTTAAAACGTCCGCCTCGTCACGCTGAAGACCCGGGTACAATGTGTGAAGCCCATTTCTGGTGTCCCCTGCTGTGATATTGTTGAATATTGCTGCTAATAGCGGCGTTAAACCATATCACTCACCTCCGATTCATAGATGACGATTTGCAATATTGTAACTTTTTAATAGTAAATATTGTAAATAGTCAACCAGGACATACTTGACCCTTATTCTTTCATCACAAGGGTACACTACATTCCAATACGTATTCATGAATGTATCTGCTGTGGCCAATACAGCATCGTCTCAAAATGACCCCTACCAATCTGACTACCAGCCAAGTAGGCGGTTTAATTTCATATCGTTCACTTTATACCTGCTTGGCTCCTTCCACGTTTTTAGCATTAGTTCCTTTGATGTAACCTATAATTACATACGATTATAATCACTGTAGGGATTCAGAAGCAGTGTCACACATGTGTGCTGCTTAAGCAATAATTCGCAGACCAATTCTGACCCGGAAGCAGTACAATCTATGCGTGTCGTATGCGCATGTGAAAGCATTATGATGAAAAACCATGACGTTCAAGCACATAGTGCTGCCTTCTGGCACGAGATCGATTCAGCTGTGTTAGAGTGAGAGAGTTTAGCGATATTCCAGCAATATCACGACGGGTGCCTCCATAAGCTGTGTGAAAAGTTACAGTCAAATGGAAACATGAAGTTGGTCTCTGTACGTGGCTCTTTACCGAAAACCTTCGCTACCAACATTCAATTCTAACACTGACACGTACTAATTTATCAACAGTGTTACTTAGTGTTTGGGTCCTGGGATAATACTCGTGGTAATGAATGGGCTACAATACGCAACAGCGGAATATTAAGAAACCCATGAAGCTGTTGGACTACATTGTGAACAGAAATGTAACAAAAGAGTATCATTAGTCATTGTTCGTATTCTAAATGCAAAAAGAAGTAGACTTGTACATTATAATTCCTTGCTATTACCCCCTGGCTGTGGTGCATATTCTACATATTTTTGGACGTATTTAACTAAGTAAGGATAAAACATATGGATCAACAATGCGGAGCGATGTTACGTAGATTCTAACACCGTTACTGTGCAAGTGATGTACAGGGTAGCATAAGGAGACATATACGCAGATATGTAGCAGTGTTTTATAACAGAGCCGAGAAGCAAGATGGGTATACACTGCAGAAGCCTAAGGTAACAGGGTCCTTCCAAATGTAGCCAGTCGTGTAAAACACAGAATGTTTATCTTTCGGCCATAGGTGTCAACTTGCACTCGTCAGAGGGCTAAACGCAAAGTAGGTGATCCAGACTACCAGTTGTCGGACTTCAGTTCTTCTGGCCGAGGTGGAATGCGTGACTGTGTGTGGTGGCTATTAGGTGCTTGAGTGTGGAGTTGAAATCTGAATCTGTACACTGAAA
Source organism: Haliotis rubra (assembly GCF_003918875.1). Classification (NCBI taxonomy): domain Eukaryota; kingdom Metazoa; phylum Mollusca; class Gastropoda; order Lepetellida; family Haliotidae; genus Haliotis; species Haliotis rubra. The sequence continues at coordinate 184,116 of NW_025765347.1, read as the reverse complement.
AGTGTAGCAGTCGTAACTATATCACATGTTACAGAAGGATTATGTCTGACCTTTGATACGTTGCCGGTAAGCTGAACTATGCGTTAGCCTTGGTCAAGGTTGATTGATGGCTCAAGTCTTTTCTCATGTGAGTGGCTTCTTGGAGTTTTCTGATGCTGTTACTAAGGACTTTGATTTTGTTCCTCTGGATGCTGTGGTCAGCGGCCCCCGCCGTGATGTTGCTGGAATATTGCTAAGCGGCGTAAAACCAAACTCTGTCAGTCAGTCAGTGTGGTCATGGGTATGGTCAGATAGTGTTGATTTCAGTCATTGAGTAAAGTTTAAATACTGAACCGTGATGTTCTATAATTCTGGATTGTAAGGGATCTTGATGTTTCACCCATATAAGGGTGTCCAAAATTACACGAGCTATGGTCTACTGTTCCTATACTCATCTTGTTTGTGGGTGGATGGTGGTTTACCTGTGGTTTTCAATGGTATTTGGAAACTGATCTTCTCCCTGAACTGTTACACTACATCTTGTTGGGTTGTTTCTTTACAAGTCTTGTGTGGCTGACGGTTCCATAGTAGAGGAGCCAGGTGACAATAGGTGAAAAGCTTCTGTTTATTCTTCATGCTGGATTTCGTGATTGTCACGGAGTGTCTTGAGTAAGATCTTATGTTCATTCTGATTAGACAAATGTTAAAGCATTTGTTCGTCACGTCAAAAACCCGGGTTCGATTTTCCACATGGGTACAATGTGAAGCCCATTTCTGGTGTCCTCCGCCATGATATTGCTTGAATATTGCTAAGAACGTCTTAAAACTAAACTCACTCACTCTTTTGATTGTTGGTATGGTCAAACCATCTATGTAGACTGGCATTTTCATCTTCGTGCATGTTACTTTATATATTTACGTATATACTGTCATATATATACAACAGTTTTGTGCAACCTGTGGCTTAATTGAATTGATTTTCAGGACATAGTATGTGTTTATTGAGCACTGTACTTTGAATAAAGCAACTCTTCATTTGTGTTCACCTTTGTTAAATGTGTTCATTGAGTTGATTCCCTTTTATACTCTACAAAAAGTTCACATATTGCAAACATTTGGTATAGTTTTGCTGGTATACAAACTTAATACTAAATACCAGCTAGGTTTGGTTTAGTAGGAAGACGTCGTGGGGACGGTTTTGCTGTAAACTGTATATAGGAGGCGGAGAGGTTTGGTGGCGATGATGATGTAAGAATGTGGCAACCATCTCCCATACCGATAAAGCAGACTTTTAACACATCCTGGTCAGTTTAACGGCACAACATTATGATAATTCTTCGGCCACATGTCTTTCCTATAATGTAACAAAACAGGCATAATGATTCAGCACAACACAGCAAGACTAACAACGGCTTTTAAGAAACCACAACATTCAAGTAGTGACATAGCCCTTAATGTCCTGAGATGTAAGTCCCATTGAACATTGATGGATGCGCTTGATCAACGTCTATGTTTACATCAGCAACATCCACATAACCTCCAATAGTTGGCACAAGCATTACAGAAAGAATGGGTGAACATTTTTCATTCCAGAGTTTGTAAATATATACTTTACCATGCTTCAATATCGGATAAATTTGAAGGTTATCATAAAAAGCCGTTTGAAATATGTGGTATGTCCTTTTACAATGCCAACAAAATATCCCTTACCTCATATTCCCAAACAATTTTAAACAAAACAGTACATGTTCCATAATCTATTGAAAACGATACGTGCTTGTTTTTTTTGCAAATATGTAAAGACACATCTGATGTAATGCTTAACATTTATGTATCCGAGCACCGAGTAAATAAATACGAACGTTTAGATTAAATATGCATTGATTAATTTTTGTAGACGGCAAAATACCAACAACAATTATACAAACCATCAGTTGGTCCTCAATCACTGAAGCATGCGTGCCGTATCATTTTTAGTTCTTGTAATATTACAAGCCCTCACAGATCGCTTCTGTATTAGGTAAGAATATGTGTTCCTCTGTGTGTTGTTGGTGGGGCAATTCACAGTGTTGAACCCCTTTGAGAGTGCAATGATACTGCTGGTTCGAATCCGAAATTCGCTTTGAATAGTTATTGGTTTGTCGACCCATGTCTGCGTTCATGCGTGTCACCGATGGCATGTCACGTTCCCATCGTTCCACCTGGAAATGTAACTGATTTATTGTTTTAAATCGGTGTTAGAAATACCGAGATGCTTGTAGCAATTAATCGGGTTTTCCGGTGAATACTCGGTAAAGGCTTTGGTGTGAGCCTATTTTTCTAACAATGTTTTGTTGATATCTCAGAGGCGCTGAGCTTTTATATGTTATGACAGTAAATTAACTGTTTATATAATTTCATTTGTCTATTTCACCACATGTTCTTCTTACCGAGTCACTTTCTCAGTTCGATACTTAAAAGCAATGTCATTATTTAGCGTTGACAGAATTTCTAACTTTGATATAGATATGTCGTTGCTCACAGACAAAACTCAATGTCTTGATTTATTGACACCTGTGTGTCTGCCTGCCTGTCTGCTAATGACAATATTCAATACACAGCTACTATCACTGACCACATGCAATTTGAACTTAACACTAATCAGGCTATACACCATAAACAAAATGCATTGATTTATGGCCCGAGTTCGGTCTCTGTCACATTATGTAATTACACAGACAGGCAGGTGTGATACTTGAACACATGACATGTTATGATGTCTGTTGATTGTAAAATGTTATACGCAAAAATGAGCATGTATTTACAAAACCCAACATCTCTATATATACACACACAATGAGCCGTGAGGGTATCTGCAAATGAACCAGCCGTTACACTTGAGTGCACACCCACCCGCTCTGACTGGGTTCGGTATCCCGGCTGCTTCTGTTTCTGGGAAGTAAACCAAAGTACACAATATTGCACTTTTGATTTGCGATTGTATCGCTTATAATTTTGTTAATATGTTTTTCATAACCAGCAATGTATATTATATGTCATGAATAAGGATAATTGTGTTTTAATTATGTTTGATTTTTGGTTGCATGTGACCTTTAAGGACTCAAACTTTTTAAGCGTCTCCCGTTGAAAGCCATCTTTAAAAAATCGAAGCATCAAATTATCAAAACTGTCCGATGACAGGTCCCATATAGCGATATTTTCGGGAATTACGAGCCCCACGCACTATGAAAATATCGCTTAATGATGAGAACCATCATAGAATGTCCGTGCAAAATTGTCCTCAGACCGGTCCCTTTACAGATAAGATATTGTTAAAAATATAACGAAAATGAATGAGCACGAGAAATTGAGATACCAGGATTTATCATTTTATTGGTATGGAACAGTGTATCAGTTCCTGAGAGCTAAGCATACTAAAAATATATCAATCATAGCGGACAGAGAGACGGACATTCTGTGTTGGTGTAAGCAGGCAGGACAAAGATCTAGTAGAGTTGTGCTTAAAGATGGGGCCGTTGTTTGTGTAAACCAAAGATTGGAGCTTGCGTTAAAAGAGAAGTCTCACTATGCGGAATCATTTGTGGACGGGGACCGAAAAATTAGTTGGATAACGAGAGACATGGGCAAGTTGGACACCGGATTTAGAGTTCGCGTAGAGCCAGCCCAAACTTTCAAGAACTACGGGAAAATCATAGCTTGGTATCCGATCACTTTAATGGTTTTACCAAATACCATTGGATTATTTTATGGATTTACATTAATATCGAGGAAACAGTTGAGCTTTATTCTCCTATGCTTTCTTTAATTTTGGAAAGGAATGCTTGCCGCGCCTATTGCCTGACCTGTTCAATCAACTTTTTCTTCGCATCTCATATTGCGGGCCTTGGTTCGAATCTTTTGTTCATTCTGTGGTATTGGCGAGTTCTGCTAACACCTCTTCCTCCGTGATCTTGCTATCGGCGAGTGCTGTTGTTTAACTTGGCTTGGCCTAAAACCCTCATCTTGTCGTGCTTCAGCGCTTTACGTTGCAGCCGACGCAAAATGAATTTAAGAGCTATTCGCGCCAGCCCCGATACCCCGGCTGCTTTTTCTAACCCGAGGACAACAGGCACGGGTAGTCGTCGACAATAAGCCGACGCCCCGAGTCCCATGCTGGCTGCAACGAGCGCGGTGTCTATACCATCGACAGCATTCACTGCTCTATGATACTTTTTGTGCAATCCTAGTCGCGCATCACATTCTTTTTCGAGTTGGCGCTTTTTGACATCGTTTATTTCTTCGCCGGATACAGACAAAATATCCGTCCGCAGTTTCAAGTGTTTTTTAGCCACTTCCTCCATGGCCGGATACAATCCCACTAATTGTCTACACTCTGCTGTAGAAAATATAAGCCGCATAAGGACCCAGAACTATCTTTAAATGGCACACCCATCAACGTTGTAAAAGAGGCCAAGTTCCTTGGTCTATTTTTCGACTCCCATTTAACTTTTTTGGTGCATATTAAATTCCTTAAAGCCAAATGCCTCAAGGCACTCGATTTGTTGAAAGCTTTTTCCAACTCAAAGTGGGGAGGGGATCCAGCTACCCTCCTCCATCTATATATTGATCATTGATCCGCTCGAAACTTGATTATGGCTCCATCGTATATGGCCGATGAGCCACCCCTTATCCAACACCGTATAAAATTATCCCAACAATATATAACAAAACTACATTCTAACGAGTCCTCTTTATGAGGCTATGTACAACAAAAAGTCTTCTCTTGTTCCGCCTCTGGGCTAAGAATTAAACCATTCATTTCTGCTGCCAGCATTGAGCTGAAAACTATATGTCCTTCCCGTCTTCTTTCTTCTCCTCCTTGGCAACTGGTGAGGCCACAAGTTGACCTAACTCTGGCAAAGTTTGAGAAATCGCAAACTAATGAATTACAATATAAACAAGAATATAATTAAAAAGTAAATATAATACATACAAATCCTTATTGACAGATGGGTCCAAGGATGGTGGCGCTGTAGCTTGTGCGGTTGTCATTGGATCCAGAACAATATGTTCTAGAATACCGGATAACAGATATATGTTTACAGCAGAAGAAAACGCCATATTAACAGCCTTAAAATATATTGATAAACATCCTTAATATAAATAATATATCATCTTTTCAGACTCTCTTTCGTGCCTTCAGGCTATTAAAAATCTTTCTTCCAAACATCCACTTTTACTCGAAATTATTGAATTATATAATGATCTTGCTACTGGCCAATACGACATCGTCTTCTGTTGGTTACCCAGCCACGTTGGCATTTCCGGGAACACAATGGCCGATTTTGTTTAACAATAAATCTGTGACACCACTTCTTATTCCATACTCTGATTACAAAGCTATCATCAGAACATACATTCGTGATCTGATGAAGAAGAAGTGGGACAGCCAAGTTGGTATGAATAAATTACATATTGGTTACACCTACTTGGGTTGTCAGTCCAGATTTGAGGAGGTCATTATGCGACGATGTCATATTGACCACACTAGATATACTCATGAATACCTGTTAAAAGGTAAAGATCCTCCGTTTTGTATCCCTTGTGATGAAAGTATCATGGTCAATCATGTCCTGCTTGACTGTATTGATGTTTCCATCACAAGTGATATCTACCTCACTGTAAAATCTGTTAAGGATCTTTTTATTACTATTAATTTCCATTTAATTATTGAAAGTCAAAGCCGTTTGTCAGTCCGTGACGATCACTAACAATCCGAGCACAGTCAAACAAAACTAATCGCTGCTAATTCGATTCCCTAAGCTGGGGAAGAACGATGTCATAGTGCCCGGGATGGCTTGACTGTCTTTTCACATCACCTTGGAGTCTGAGGACGACAAAAGAGAACTCGTGGACAACATGGGTCAAACCATCGTCAAGAAAACCACGATCAAAATCAGCCGCAACGAGGTATAGCATTGATCACAGTGACGTGTTTGTTCACGCAGAGCGAACACCATAACATGAAATATCAAGGAATTTGTCCGAGCGATGCGATTAGACCAGGTGACACATGGGATATACTTCCACACCGGCTGAGCTCAACGCCAAGATGCCGGAAGATAAGGCTGTGGCCAATGCATTGGGAAACCGGTTTGGCATTCCGCTCGCCTTTGTGGTGCTCAAGGGGCAAATGCCCTTTTACCAGGCCACGCTGGGCAACAGGCTGGAATACGAACTCACGATCGACGAATACAGCAAAGTTAATCTGTAGCACCACCGAGGCCGCAGACAGCTACGTTGTTGACAACATCTTGCTGGAGTTCAACATGGTCTCGAGCCAGGAACTGACCCGGCAGATTCACAACTAGTACTTGGTAAAGATGTCCATCCTGTACGATCGCGTTTTGCGGCACCGGAAGACCGTCAAGGACAAGAGCGACTCGCTGTAGAATTCAACCTGAACGAGCCAGCCCAATCGACAAATGTTGTTTTTATCGTTCCCGTGGCGGAATACCAGCTGTTTCAAAGAGACAGTAAAGCCACTTGGAACCCCTAGATCACCAAACTGGAAGTGACCTTCAAGGTAGTGCCCAACCAGCTGTTCAGCCAAACCATGAGAGATCACCCACAGAGAAAGAAATCTGAAAACTTCCGGCAATCAAGCACATGCCTGAAATCCACGCGGCATCAAGAATCGTTCTCTACGACGTGTCGATCGGGGAATACCTGAAGGACAAGTACGCTCTGTGGCTGGACATGCGATCCACCGATGACGAATCGGCTGCTCAGCAGAGGGCGGGTTCATTGACAACGGAAGTGAAGGGTTCACGATTCAAATTGCCAAGAAGGCTGGCAAGTTAAATTTACATTTGTACGTGATTACGGACACGCAACTCAATAAAGGAAAATGAAAATTCATGCATGCCATCTAGTAAGATTTTTTTTATCGAAATATTTGATATTGATCTGCCTCGCAATACGCCCTGTGTCATCGTATGCGGCCAAAATGGGTTGCGGAAAAACAATATTTGTGCTGGACATGCTGGAAGGATACTATCAGGACGTTTTCGATCACATCGTCATTCTCTGCCCAACATTGTGTGTGAACAAGGCGTGCACGGAGAGAGCGATGAAAGACGATGACGTGCACAAAATCTATCCAGGTACCCGTCTGCAGGACTTTTTGCATGCTTATCACGACAAGTTTAAAGGAGAGTCGATGCTGTTTGTTATAGACGACTGTGGCGCCAACAAAGAAATCATCAAAAAACGAGATATGGTGTGATACCTAGCCTTTTCCAGCCGGCACATGATACACAGTTAGTGGGTCCTGATGCAAAAATTCAACTTGGTGCTGAAAGACCTACGCAAACAGACGCGATGGGTCGCCTTGTTTCACTGCATGGACAGTGATTCATTCTAGGAATGCTTGCGGGAAAACGACATGATTCCCACCAAACAGGAGCGCAATCAGATTATTACACAAATGGACATAATAAGCGGATCAAAAACATTTTTTGTGTACAATATCTTTACACATCGATGAATAACTCAGCACAATTCCAAGATATTACGCGAACGTTTGCAGTCCATTCAGACGCTTGACTTTAGTATCTAGTGTGACAACCACGAGTGGCAATAACTGCAGCACAGCGTCTATGCATGGAGTGCACAAATCGATTGATCAAGGCCATTGGCAACTGGAACTACACTCTGAGAAAGGCCTGCTGCAATAAATCGGCTGTGTTCGGCCTTGGTATGACATTATTCAGTCTCCTCTGAATTTCATCCAAAAGATGTTCAGTTGGGTTTAAATCAGGACTAACGGGTGGCCACTGCATAATGTTGACACCGTTCTGCTGTAGGAAGTCACGTGTATCTCTGGCAGTATGAGCCCTGACGTTATCATGCTGGAAAATGTTGTTCGCTGACGTGCGAAATGTGGTATAACGTGGGGTCTGACAGCATGGTCGATGTAGCACACCGCTGTGATGCCGCCACCCCTCCCTGGACCAAGGTTTTGGAACACCACAGGACCCACTCTCTGGTTCAAGCCTATTCCACCCCATACCATGATGCTAGCACCTCCCCACGATTCTCTTTCCATAACACATTGGTCTGAGTAACGCTGGCCACATCATCGCTGTATTCTTGTTCTGCCACCTGCAGTTGATACGCAGTACCGACTCTCATCTGTGAACAGAACAGTTCTCCCATGTATTGCCAGTTTTGGTGTCGTAGGGCAAACTGGACGAGGATAGGTCCACGGTAAGGTCTACGGCAATAGAGGTTCCCGCTGTTAAGACGTCGGCATACTGTATCAGTACTGATTGGTCTTCCGTGTGTTCCCACTGTCTGGCGTGCTGTTTCGGATGCCTGCATGAAGGGATTCTGTACATTCTGTCGCACAAATTGGCGGTCTTGTCGTCTTGTGGTCACCCTTGGTCTGACAGTAGTGGGGCAATCATATGTGGTGTTGGTGGCCCGGAAAGTTGCTGCAGCCTATACATGGATCCGAACGTCGACGTGGAAGTGATTGGCAACGGCTTGTGCAGTGTGGCCAGCTTCAAGTCTTCCTAACTCCTGGTTCCTCTGAGCTGTCGTGAGTTTTGGCATCCTGCTGACGTTGTAATGTGAATGTTTAAACCAGGTTTGGGGTGCATTTTATAGGGCTGGTCCTTGTGAACAGCATGTGCAGCATGAGTTGCATGAAAAACATTGAGAACACTGTACCATCTCTGAGATCATGTTGCGTTTTTGAGACCATTTCCTGGGTTCCATTCTGATTTTGGGAAGGAATGTCTTTGCTCAGGTAAAGTTGGAGATGTTGTCAAAAATATACAATCAAAACATGAAATGAGTTAACAGTTGTCCGTTTCTGCCTAGGAAAATTCCAAACTGACGTTTCTTTTGCTGCTTAGTATAGATTACTGCATTATAAGATGGAGAGCATCGACCATGATGCAGATCTACACCGGCATCGCTTCGTATCTCCTTCCCATTCCACTGGACCATCGACAGTACCTGGGCAAAGACGTCAATGCAGATCCGTTCGTTAGCCACGCCTTGAGCGCCATCAGCTGTGAGCTGTACCACCGGTACAGCATGTTACCGGCTCTGCTGACACTGGAGATCATCACGGCAAAACATTGCTGTTTTAAAGATTTAAAAAATCATAATGATAATATACAATATGATGGATGCTGTCCCCGACGAACAGACAACAATGACGATGAACAACCCGGAGGAGGATCTATCATTGCCGCTGCAAGTGATTGATACCATAAACAGAAAAAAAGACCCCCAAAAAGTAGCTGCCGGTAGAAAAGGCTGGTTAGCCAAAAACAGAAAAAATAATAAAAAACATAGACAATGGGCCCCGTACGCCATAGCAGCAGTATGCATCACCGCTATCACTGCATTGATATACAAATTCAAACCACTAACCCAGCCACTGCCGCCACTGTATCTGCTGCCGTCACCTAGACAACAATTAGAAATAAACTCGCATATCAGGTTGTAAATAATTTTTTTCACTCGATTGAACAAAACATGTGCAAAACATGTGCATGCTCGTGTTCGACGTAGGACATGCTCATAAAGCAAGGCATCATTCCGGAAAACATATTGAAATAATAATAATTAATAATAATATAGATGGCCACGATTGCGATGATGGTCGGTGGGGCATTAGTCAACACACTGGCATTTTTGGGTAGCAATTATCTCATTTCTTACCTACGAACATCCAACGCAGCAAGCCGAGATAGAGCCAGAACGGAAACGTGATGATACAGCTTTAGAGCAATTACAGGCCGCACAAGCTGAGTGCACTAAATAACGCATGCAGAGAATGCATTCCGCCCACGATTTCATCCAACTCCGGTGGGAAAATCACACTGTCAGCACTTTCAACAGCGTCGAAGAAGCCATGAAAGACTATTACCTCGCCATGGGAAAAAGAGTGGCTCCCCTGGGAGATGGCCCCACCCTATCCAAGTATTTAATGCCTTCTCTGAATCAGAAAGACAGAGAGCTATCTTTGTTGTGCTGGGCATAGCCACGACCGTGATGATCGCCATACAATTAGAATAAAAAAATATTTACATGTGTATAAAAATTGGACGACACGCTCTGTATCATTGCAAGTTTGTGCTTTGGGGAAAAGCCGAAACGTTAGGTAAATGCCGGCGGCTCCGCAAAATAATTTTTTTTAAATTCCACATGTATATACAACCTATTACAGGTTGGTTTCAATCGAAAGCGTATCAACCTGTTGGACATTCGTTTCACTCGAAAGTCATATCAACCTGTTGGACATTCGGTTTTCAACCTGTTAGACATTCGTTTCACTCGAAGTCATAACAACCTTTTAGACATTCGGTTTTCACACGTATATACACAAGGAGAGTCAGAGAACTCAAAGTGATAGCGAAAGAGCTCGGATTGGTGGGCTTTTTGTGCCGGCAGACCGAGCTGTGGGTAAGTATCTGCGAGGCTGGCGGATGATCATCGATCGCGTCAAGCCGCTGATAGCCAGCAAGCTCGGGGAGGAGCTGAGTGCTCTGGAGTCGTACTCCAACCTGACTCCATTGAGTCGACCATCAACACGTTGCTGCAAAAAATACAGGAATCACTGAAGCGATAGACACACAAGGGTTCTGGGTGGTTGGTGGGCAGGACCAACACCGTTTATTTGGACATAGCGAACTACATGCCATTCAAAGGCGGCTCGTACATCGACTTGCTGCCTTACTTCAAGAAAAACAAGCCATTGTCCATGTAAAAATAAAGGCAACGATTCCTTAGAGGTGGCAATCATAACCGTGATGTTTTAACCGAAAGGTAACCCGTGCAGGCGTTCCAGCTATCCAACGAAAGAGTAAGCTGGTCTCGACTTCATGGGCATAGAGGAGCCTATGCCCATCTCTCAGATCGCCAAAGTCGAAAAACAAAACGATTTGGCCATCAACGTGTTTTGACACAAGGCAGTAAAATCGTCGTGAACAGACGTGCACAGGAATTTATTCCTGATAGAAAAAGATGATAAATTTCACTACGCGTGGATGAAAAGTCTGAGCAGGTTGTTGCATGACCAATAAGTATAAGGGGAACAAACACTTTTGTGAACAATGCCTGCCCGGCTACACGTGCGCCGACCTGGAAGCGCACAGAGAGACTGCTTAGAAACCACCAGAAACAAATGCCCGTGCCCTATGTGATTAATGCGGATTTCGAGGCCCTCATCAAAAACGTCGAACAAAAACATGACACGCTGCTCGATACTGAGCGGATTTTCACTTACAAACAACAAAAACACGAGTCTTGCGGGTTCGCTTTTGTGGTGTTTCGATACGACGGGAAAACGAATCCTCCCGTGATCTACTGGGATCCATACGCAGCCGAAAAGTTTCTCACTTCCCTGCAATGCGAAGAAAAAATCATCTGGAAAAGTTCATACTGAATCATCCCCATGCACATGACCCAGAACGACTGGCGAGCTCATAAGAATGCCACTCATTGCCACGTGTGCAAACGTGAGAGATCAATGCCATGTCAATGGCTGTTACAGAAGCGCAACTTCAAACTGAAAATAAATCCCACAATCATACCCATCCCCATGGTGCTGCACAACCTTTGCCACGGTTCCTAGTATGGTGATCTACCTTCAGTTGTTGGCGATCTATAGCCCATGTTTTATACTGTATTGTCCTCTTTAATTAAAATGTTTTAGCTTTGCTCGCTAGTTATATTCATATCCATGATTCTCTAGTATTTTTACTGTTAATCGTCGACAGGTTTTAATCTCCAAAACGTTTCTCTTTATATTGCTTAAATTGTTTTCAGTTCTTGCTGTTGTCTCTGAACAATCAAGTGAAAGCAAACGACCCAGATGCCTTCTACATAACCAATAAATACACCAACGCGTCGACTCAATCTCTGCTGCTGAGAAAAGGCGTTTATCTGTACGAGTACATGGGCGGCTTCTACAGTCACTTGACCGACTCGAGTATCAGCAAGGACAATTACTCGCACGCCATAAACGTGTGGGACAAACTGGGCTACAAGACTTTAGGCGATTACAATCTGTACTTGAAAATGGACATGCTCTTGTTGGCCGACGTCTTTGAGATATTCAGAAAAAACTGCTCGAAACAATACGACCTGGATCCCGCCTGGTATAACGTCAGTCCCGGTGTCTCATGGTACACCTTGTTGAAAAAGACTGGTGTGGAACTTTTTGACCGACTACGACATGCACCTGTTCATCGAAAAAGTTCTGCAAGGCGGATTTTGATGTCTGCCAGGCGTTACGCCAAAGCCAACAACAAGTACATGGATGGCTACGACTCGAGCAAACTGACCAAACACATACTCTATCTTGACGCAAACAACCTGTACGGCTGGGGTATGAGCCAGCCTCTGCCCACTGGTGATTCGAATGGACAACCGTGTGCGAGATCGACGATGTCATGAGCATCGCTCCAGATGCAAACAAAGGCTACATACTCGAGGTCGTCTTGGAATATCCTGCAGAACTGCACATGTCGCACAACAGCTATCCGCTGGCTCCCAAACGATTGATGGTGAATCAAGACTGGCTGTCCGACTATCAATGAAAATTGATAGGAACAACTGAAAAAGGTAAAGAAAAGAAACTGACACGTGAAAAACTCGTGCCCAACCTGGTAAACAAGAAATAGTACATTGTACACTACAGAAACCTGCAGCTGTACACGTCGTTTGGAATGAAGCTGACGAAAATACACTGAGTGCTGAAATGCGATCAAAGGCCATGGATGGAGCCGTACATCCAAATGAACACGGACTTGCGAAAACTGGGCACCACCGATTTTGAAAAGAATCTCTACAAACTCATTAATTCGAACAACTCGGTGTTCGGCAAAACCATTGAAAATCTGCGAAAACGAGTAGACATGAAGTTAGTTCAAGCTCATGAGGAAGAAAAACTAAGGAAACTGATAGCCAGTCCGGCATTCAACCGAAGCAAGATATTCGATGGTGACTTGGTGGCGCTGCACATGAATAAAAACCTCATCAAATTCAACCGGCCTGTTTACGTGGGGATGAGCATCCTGGACTTATCCTAACACCTGATGTACGACTTTTGTTACAACGAACTCAAAACACAGTACAGCGATTGATGTGAGGTGCTGTACATGGACATGGATTCGCTGCTGATGGAAATTCCGTACCAAGGACATGTACGCGGACATGGCGAAACACAAACACATGTATGACACAAGCGATTATCCCAAAGACCATCCACTGCACAGCCAAGTCAACAAAAAGGCCCTCGGACGCATGAAAGACGAATGCGTGGGCACAGCAATCGTGGAATACGTCGGCTTGTATTCCATCAAAAAAGAGCACGAAGACGAAATCAGAAAGGCGAAAGGCGTGAAAATCTACGTGGTGAAAAACATATCAAGCACGTTCGATTCAAAGAGGCCCTGTTCAAGAAACGGACATTTAAACACGAAACAAACATGCTGAGAAGCAACAAACACACGATATACAGTCTGAGAATTAACAAGACGTCGCTGTCTCCCATGGACACAAAAAGATGGATTGCCAACGATGGTGTCACGACGTACGCGTACGGACACACACGCATATCAAATATTAAAAAAAAAAAAAACAAAAAAACATGAATGGAGAAATTTTGTATTACAGCCCACCCGGATGCTGGAAGGACTCGGGTGCCATCCCTAAACTCGCCAAAGCCACCAGAGTCTCCGAAGTCGTCGCTAAAGCCCGAAAAGAAAATTTGATACCAAATCAAGCGCATGAAAACGACCTCTTGTTTCTGCAACACCACACGATAGGGTTAGATGTAAAATGTACAAATATTTCCTGACAGTCATGGATGTTGCCATTCGCTACAACGAAGCCGAACCGTTGACGATGAAAGATTTGGCCGAAGTCGCGAAAGCACTCGAACACATCTACAAACGCAGTCGCTTAACCTCGCCTGCCGTCTTGCAATTCGATACCGGACGCGAGTTTATAGGAGCCGTGTCATGGCTGCTGTCCAAGCACAAAGTCCAGGTCAGACATGGTATAGCGGGAGCGCATCGCAGCCAAGCTATCGTTGAGAGATTCAACCGCACCTTAGACGAATGCTTATTCTCACACCAGTACGCAGTTACTCGACTTGTGGGCCAAAGATTTGTCGAAGCCATCAAAATGAAATCTATCGCCGCCGAATCGTCGGCAGCACGTCGCGACTGGGTCATTATTAGGTACTTGTACCAGCCGGGTGAACACGAGGGAGATAGTAGAAAACATGCTCCGATCCAATATGATGATAGTAGAAGAGCCACGTCCCCGTGGTGGACGCTGGGTAACGCTAAGCTGGGTAATGCTAAGCTCTCTTCAACTCCCCGTAGTGGACCCGGGGTATATTTTGTCCACCAACCCGTTTGTGTCGGTGGAGGAAGGAATTCTGGTGGTTGAGGGAATAGGAACCAGGAACAGTGTTCCTATTGCCCAACACACCACTTCGGCCCTAACTTCACCTAGACGGGTGGTTGAATGGGCCCGGTTCAACCAATCGGCTGGTCACGCCAAGCCCTGAGCATAACATGATGTAATGTTGCACAAAATTTTGAAAATTGTAATATACTTTTTTTAAGTCTTGGCGAATTTTTAGAACTTTAGAATTTCAAATATAAACTTTCATGTTTTTGCCTAGAGTCGTATGCGCACAAGGCGGTGGCTCATTCGCCAATCAGGTGGAATAGTTACTTTGCGTTATTCTGCTTGACTACATCATCCGGGTATCCTTGGTGCTGGAGGCTGGAAACCCGCCTGTTTTTAGCATTGTCCTTGTGATACTCCGTGGAGGGTGGGGAGCTCGGATGATGAACCATTCTACAATAACTACTCTTTGTATATCTCACGATCTTCAGTCATTCAGAGTGAGTGAGTTAATATTTAACGTCACATCGGCAATATTTCAGCCATATCGTAACGAGAACATTTGATATTGAAATGAAAAAACCTTATCTATTTACAAAACATATATCAAAATTCATTTAACAGATCTATCTCTTTAAAAAAATCAATGATTAAATGATAATTAACATTACTAAAAAGGTACTTTACTGTTTTGACATTAAAATATCTATCCCTTATGATGGAGAATTCAACACAGTCAAGCAGGACATGCTTGAACGTGGTTCTCTCATCACAGGGGATACAAAATGGAGGATCCTCACCTTTCAATAGGTATGCAGGAGTATATCTTGTGTGGCCAATACGACGTCGTATGATGACCTCTTCAAATCTGGACTGACAACCCAAGTAGGTGTAACCGATAGTTGGTTTTATTGGACGTAATGTATTGATACCTACCTGGCTGTCCCACTTCTGTTGCATCAGACCACGGATATAAGATCTAATAGCAGCTTTGTAATCAGAGTATGGGATAAGAAGGGTGTCACAGATTTGTTGAGTGCTGCCTTAGCAGCAAGATCGGCCATTGTGTTCCCAGAAATGCCAACGTGGCTGGGTAGCCAACAAAACACGATGTCACATTGGCCAGTAGCTCATTATACAATTCAATAATCTTTAACAAAAGTGGATGTTCACAAGAAAGATTTTTAATAGCCTGAAGACACGAAAGAGAATCGGAAAATATTATGTATTGTTTATATTTACGGTGTTTATTAATATATTGAAGAGCTGTGAATATGGCGTTAGCTTCTGCTGTGAAAATAGAGCTGTTATTTGGTAGTCGAGAAGATAGGGTTCGGGATCCAAGGACAGTGGCACATGCCACTGCGCCACCATCCTTGGACCCATCTGTAAATAAGGATTTGTATGTATTATATTTAATTTTTAATTGATTATATTCTTGTTTATATTGTAATTCATTAGTTTCTGCTTGCTTAAACTTTGTCAGGGTGAGGTAAACTTGTGGTCTCACTAATTGCCAAGGAGGAGAAGAGAGAAGACGGGAAGGAGCTATATTGTCCAGCCCAATTCCGGCAGCAGAAATGAAGGGTTGAATTCTTAGCCCAAGAGGCGGAACAAGAGAAGACTTTTTGTTGTACAAATCCTCAAAGAGAGGGTTAAAGACACAATTAAAAGCAGGATTAGACTGGTTAGAAGATAGTTTGGTAATATATTGTAATGATAATTTTATACGGCGTTGGGTGAGAGAAGGCTCATTTGCCTCAACATAGATACTGTCAACGGGAGATGTTCTGAATGACCCAAGACAAAGTCTCAGACCTTGGTGGTGGACAGAATCTAAAAGTTTTAAGTTGCTTTGGCAGGCTTCACCATATACGATGGAGCCATAATCAAGTTTCGAGCGGATCAATGATCAATATAGATGGAGGAGGGTAGCTTGAACCCCTCCCCACTTTGAGTTGGAAACAACTTTCAACAAATCAAGGGCCTTCAGGCATTTAGCTTTAAGGAATTTGATATGCGGCAAAAAAGTTAAATGGGGGTCGAAAATGAGACCCAAGAACTTGGCCTCCTTTACAACTTTGATGGGAATGCCATTTAAAGATAGTTCTAGGTCTTTATGCGGCTTATATTTACTACAAAAGTGTAGACAATTAGTTTTGGACTTGGAAAATTTAAAGCCGTTTTCAAGACACCATTTATTTATTTTATTTAAACACAGCTGCAATTGCCGTTCAATAGTATGCATATTTTTACCATGACAAGAAATATTAAAATCATCCACAAAAAGTGATCCGTCAATTGAATCGTTTAAAACCTTGGATAAACTGTTAATCTTGATACTAAATAATGTGACAGACAAAATACTGCCTTGAGGGACACCTTGATCCTGATTGTAATGATCAGACAGGGCTGAACCCACTCGGACTTGAAATTGCCTGCCTTTTAGAAACTGTGATATTAAAAAAGGCAAACGGCCCCTCAAACCAAAATCATGTAAATCCTTCAAAATGCCATGCTTCCAGGTGGTATCGTATGCTTTCTCGAGATCAAAGAATATCGATACTGCATGTTGTTTATTTACTATAGCAGTTTTGACAAAGGACTCTAAACGTACCAAATGATCAATGGTACTACGATTTTTCCTGAAACCACATTGGATATTGGTGATAAGGTTATTGGTTTCAAGATACCATGTTAATCGATTGTTTACCATTCGTTCCATGGTTTTACAGACACAACTCGTTAAAGAGATTGGTCTGTAATTAGACGGATCAGTATGATCCCGGCCAGGTTTTGCAATGGGGACTACAATGGCATTACGCCAGGAAGTTGGGAAATTTCCTGTAGTCCATATCATATCAAATATATTTAGCAGTGTTTCCAAACACGATTCGGGCAAATGCTTTAGGAGCTGATAGTGGATATCATCAGCCCCTGTTGCTGTATCATGAGCTTGCTCAAGACCGATATGTAGCTCATGGAGTGAAAATAGTTCATTATAATCTTCACCATTGTCTGAGTTAAAATTTATTCTTTCTTCTCCTGTTGTTTCTGGTGTTTTTTGAAACTCAGGGACATAATTTGATGATGAAGAATGTTTGGCAAGCGTTTAGCCAAGTTTATTTGCTATGTCAGTTTTATGAGTTAAGAGATTATCACCATCCTTTAGATGGTGGACATTAGATTTAGAACCTTTGCCCTTTATTCTTTGAACCATGTTCAACACCTTGGATTTAGGTGTACGTGAATTTATTTTGGAAACATAGTTCCTCCGAGACTGACGCTTATTCTGTTTAAATGCGCGTCGAGCCTTGGCATTTAAAATTTTAACTTTGTCTAAATTATGGACTGTAGGATGTTTGCGGAAAAACTTTTCATCTTTCTTCCTACTTTTTCTGGCCTGTTTACACTCATTAGTAAACCATGGTGTACGAATGTGTGGAATTGCAGAGGACTTGGGGATATTTTGGTCAGCAATGTCATTTAGTATATCGGAATGGAAGAACCGGCAAAATAGATGACTTCACTGATGATAACTTTAAGTATATTGCACCTGATTTTGAAGAAGTGAATGATTACGTATCTGATCATTTTAAGGAACGACGGTTCTCTTGTGACAACGGAGTAAATGTATTTGGCAAATACCTGATCGAGCTATGTAGACTCCATAATTTGCACATATTCAATGGCCGCTGTGGAAGCGATAAAGGTGTTGGTGATTTTACTTTTATTAGTAAAAATGGTTGCAGCGTTATTGATTATGTCATTGGATCAGAACCCATTTATAGAGAAATACTATCTTTCGACATCCTTTCAAAACCTGATTCTGAACACCTGCCAATTATATTCTCATTACCTACCAATAAAGGTTCGAGTAATATTTCTGATAACAGCACGGCTACTTCTGATTCATGCTTTACCAAGTACACGTGGAAGCACGATTTCGAAGATATCTATGTGTCAACGCTCGAAAGCTCATCTGACTCTTTGAATGATGCAACGTATATTTCTTTATTTGATATTGAACAAGGGGTTAACATGTTTACTGACGTATTATTGAGGTCAGCTGATTGTATGAAGCGAGTTGTTACGTCACGCAGCAAGGTATATAATTGGTTTAACAATGCGTGTCGATCTTTTAAACATCAGCGCTGTCATTTCTTGAACATATTTCGTAAACGCAAAGACGAGGCGTCTCTAGCCGCTCATGTAACAAGTAGAAAAGCAAACAAATCAGCTTGTAAGACGGCCAAGCGCAACCAGGACGATAAGCAATTAATTGAATTGAATGATTCAATGGGTGACCCTAAATTATTCTGGCGAAAGCTGAAACACCTAACCAGTGGGGTTTCATCATCGGATACTAGTAATATATCTCCAGAGACTTGGTTTAACTACTTTCGGGACCTGTTTGCTGAAAACCAGAATGACCCCAGCGACGATCCATCGCTCGGTGATTACATCTTGTTCAGTCAATGTGACTTGCAAACCCCTGATGATGTATTTGATTCACCAATTAGTATAGGAGAAATATACTCCAGTATTACCAAGCTCAAGGCAAATAAAACGTCTGGGGAGGATTACATAATTGGCGAAATGTTTAAGTCTTCAGCAAATTTTCTCCTACCTTTTCTGGAAATTTTATTCAATTCTCTTTATGATAAAGGAGAGTTCCCTTTGTCCTGGTCCAAAGCAATCATTATCCCATTTTATAAAAATGGAGATAAAACCTTGCCTGCAAATTACCGTGCCATATCACTTCTCAGTGTATTTGGCAAGTTATATACAAGTTTCCTAAACAATAGACTTGTATTCTGGGCTGAGTGCTGCAATAAAATCAAAGAGGAACAAGCTGGTTTCCGATCAGGATACTCTACCATTGATAATATTTTTACCCTACAGGCCCTTATCAGTAAATACCTCTCAAAAAGTGTGGAAAACTCTATGCTTGTTTTATTGATTTTTCAAAAGCGTTCGATTCCGTCAACAGACAAAAGCTCTGGTATCTATTCAAAAAGAACGGACTAGGGTCAAAAATGGATAAAGTGTTGCAATCTGTGTACCATAACGGAAAGCATGTGTACGTACATCGAATAACGTAAACACAGAAGTATTTGAATGTCCTCTAGGGGTACGGCAAGGTTGTGTTCTTAGTCCATTTCTGTTCTCATTTTTCATTAATGAATTGGTCGATGAAATCAATCCACTTGTACAAATGGCGTTCAGTTATTCCCTGACCTACTCGAGCTGTTTCTTCATTTATTTGCTGATGACGTTGTTCTGTTTTCTGATACGGTAATTGGACTCCAAAAACAAATTGATATTTTAGAGAATTACTGCGAAACATGGAGTCTCCAAGTAAATTTAAACAAGACAAGTATTGTTGTATTTAAACATGGGGGCAGACTTTCTAGAACGGAAAAGTGGACCTACAAACTTGCTCCAATTAAAGTTTCATCATCATATAGATACCTTGGCATGCTATTTACTAGAAATCTCACTTGGCAGGCAGCTATAAACAATCTGACTCTTAAAGCTAAGAAGGCTCTTATAACCGCTCAACGTAGCTTGTTTAAGTTTAAAAATCTCATATGAACTATATTTTAAAATCTTTGACACTAAAATCCTGCCAATTCTATTATATGGTTCTGAGGTGTGGGGTGTTCAAAGATTTAGAAGCTTTGAATAAATTCAATTGCAAGCTTGTAAACGTTTTCTGGGCATCCGCAGATCAACATCCAGATATTGTATTAGGTGAATGCGGAAGATACCCAATCTATATCTTGGCACTGAAACGTTCTATCTTATATTGGTTGAAAGTCATCTCAATGCGTCCTCACCGCTACCCCTTAAAAGCCTATAAGATGCTCCTGTATCTGGTTGAAAATGCTAGCGAGGCTAGAAATAAGCACAACTGGGCTATGTTAATCAAAAAGACATTGTTCCAACTTGGTCTTGGATATGCATGGGTCGGTCAGGGAGTTGGGGATGCTACAGCTTTTTTATCCATTGTTCAACAACGATGTAAGGATTGCTTCCAGCAAGAGTGGACCAGAAATATTCAAACTGGAAAATGTTCTTATTCGTATTCATTGTTTAAACAACATTTTATGTGTGAAAAGTATTTAACAGACGTAAGTATAAGGAAATTAAGAGTATCGTTATCGCAGTTTCGATGTGGCTACTATGATTTAATGATTTTAAAAGAATATGTCATGTTACTGAGAGCCAATCCTGCAAAATGTGTGACAGGGATTTGACTGAAGATGAATACCATGTCCTTCTCATCTGTCCACAGTATGAAGACCTAAGAAAGTATTATATACCATCTAAGTACACCTCCTGTTCAACATTTTACAAATTCAGCATACTAATGTCAACAGAAAATGTACAGCTACTTCGGAATATTGCTACGTTTATACACCATGCACTGTTAAAACGCACACGCGCTTGTACCACACACCCATTGTAACTGTTTTGTACTTGTACTATGGGCCTCTGGCCTACAGTTCAGAAATAAAGAACTCTCTCTAGAGTATATCGGAAAACAGCTGTATAGGATCTTCGCTGTTCGCAAAAACATCATGTTTTAAGTGATCATCACACAATGACCAATCAGCCCTGGCAAAGTTCCTTCTTGACAAAGGTGGATCATCACCAGGGTTGATTGTTTTAAGAATGGTAGGGAAGTGATCACTCCCACACAGGTCATCATGAACCATCCATTCAAATTCATTATACAAGGTTGAATCGGTGTGTGACAGATCCAGGGAAGAATATGTTCCCGTAGCTGGATGTAAATAAGTGGCTGAATCATCATTGAAAATACAGAGATTATTATCTGATATAAATTCCTCGAGGATTTTACCTTTATTGTTGGTATGGACACTTCCCCAAACCGGATTGTGTCCATTCAGATTGCCCATGATGATACATGGCTTTGGAAGCTGATCATACAGATTCTGAAGATCCGACAGACGGACAACAGAAGATGGAGGGATATATAAGCTGCACAGAGTCAAAGCAATGTGCAGGGTCAGTCGAACAGCTACAGTCTGAAGATTAGTATTAAGGGGGACAGGGCTATGTATTATACCCTGTCTTACTAAGATAGAAGCACCTCCAGTTGCTTTATCTCCCTGGGGAGAAAAGGAATGATAATCGCTGTATTGTCTCAAAGCAAAGTTATCTGTAGGTTTTAAATATGTCTCTTGGAGACAGAGTGCTGACGGCTGAATATCTTATATCAGCAATTGTATATCATTGAAGTTATTTCTTAGTCCTCTGCAATTCCATTGCATTAAAGTAGACAATTGAGTCATGGCGGCTCAATTGGTGATCTCTCTCGTGAATGCAAGGAGGATAAGCTCCTCCGCCTGACCTGTGAGGACGGAGTAACCTCCATATCTAAAGGTCCAAATGAGTTTTCAAGAGGTACCTCTGGAGGTGAAGGAACAACAGGTAGTTTATCCCTAGTAATCCCTTTTCCTTTCTTCGTTTTAACTTTATTCACGGCTGGTTGCAAAACAGACGTTTGCGATGATGTCTCAGATTGAGTTTCATCAGTCTGAGAACCAGACGTAGATTGAGTGACTTTGACAGTAGGTTTAATAGTTGAAGCTGACGAAAGAGGTTTCTCTGACTTGACCCAAGTCAAGTCAGTCTGACACGCAGTAGAGGACACTGCCACAGAGCGAGTAACTGCCGCAGCGTAGGTACTGTTTGATGGAGTAGAGGTTTGATTTAGCCGTTTTTTTGCATCCAGGTATGAAACGGTTTTTTCACATTTAAGTTTCATAATCTGCGATTCACGCTGGAACACAGGGCAAGCTTTCGATGATGCAGGATGAGCACCATTACAGTTAGCGCATTTGTACTCTCTGTCGCAGTCAGAACCGTCATGACGATCGCCACAACGATGACAGACTACAGAGTTTCGGTAAGATTGTGAGCCGTGTCCGAAATGCTGACATTTGTAACATCGGAGTGGATTGGGGACATACAAATCCACCTCGATATTGAAATAGCCTGCTTTGATAGATGTTGGAAGCGAGGAACGAGAAAAGGTCAACAGATAGGTATTAGTTTTAGTAATGTTACCCTCTTTTTTTAGGGTAAAACGTTTTACTGCTGAAACTCCCTGATTCTGCAGCTCTGCGGCAATGTCTTCCTCGGACATATCAGAGAGACACCGTGCCCTGTCACGCACGATGCAACGACAAGAGTTTAATGTTCTGTGTGCAGAGACGGTAACTTCTATGTTTGCAAAGGTCTTGATTGACAGCAGAGAGGACTAAAAGTGAACCACTACGGAGACAAGTAACATTCTTGACCTCCCCACAAATTCCAGAAATAGCCTTTGAAATGGCGAAAGGATTAAGTTTGATAGGAAGAAAATCCGCAGCTTCTATTACCAAAAACTGATTCCAAGAATCAACAGTTAAATTTGTTTGGTCACTTGATTGATCTATGTCGTCAATACGCCGTTTCTGTTCATGGCGAGATGAACCAGCTTGTTGTTGTGACATGATGAAAGGAATGTGATTCAGCACTCTTGCTTCCCACCCACCAAGGAGTGTCAACACGGACAGTGTCTATTAGCACCGGATATTCAGCATGCAAACACCAGGGATACAAGGGTGATATACTCCAGTAAATACGACATAAATAGCTATATCTGTCTACCAAATATAATGTCAGGCTGGTTCGGCTCTAACAAAAACTTGGAGACATACAGAATTTAGAGGTCGACATCACCAGATTGGCCCATGAGCCACCGCCTTCTGGCATAGGACTCTAGGCAATAAATTTAAATATAATTTGTATACTATACAATCAAAATTACCAATACCCAATAATTCAAATGTGCAAAAAAACTTTCTATGCACATGGATGGCGTGACCAGCCGATTGATAGAACCGGGCCAGTTCTACCATCCGTCTAGGTGAAGTAAGGGCCAAAGTGGTGTGTTGGGCAAAAGGAACACGGTTCCAGGATCCTATTGCCCTCAACCACCAGAATCCCGTCCTCCACCGACACAGGGGCACAACCCACGGCAAACGGGTTGGTGGACCAAATATACCCCCGGGTCCACAACGGGGGGTTGAAGAGCGCTGAGCGTTACCCAGCACCCACCACGAGGAGGTGGCTCTTCACGGGTGCCAGTCAGTCAGAAGACTGATCTTCAAACTCTATATAACCAACTGCCAAAACCCTGTATTCTTATGGGGGACTTAAATGGTCACAACCGACGTTGGGGTGGTACAACTACTAATGCTAACGGTAAACTGTTAGAAGAGTTCTGTTCAGATAATGATTTATGCATATACAATGACGGTTACAACACCTATTTACATCCTGGCACTGGAATTATTCAGCGCTTGATTTATCAATCACGGATTCAAACCTACTGAATGAATTTGAATGGTCAGTTCACGATGACCTCTGTGGAAGTGACCATTTTCCTACCGTTCTATCACCTGTGAACCCATATTACCCCATCTTCAAGATGGAACTTTTAAAAGGCTAACTGGCCTTTCTATGAAGCTCTGTGTTGTAGCAGACTTAAACCTGAACTTTTTATAGAAAGTCCTGATCCTATAAAGGATTTCTCTGATGAACTAATCAACATTCCTGATGAGTGTATCCCCAAACCCTCTGCAATTCCACACATACGAAAACCATGGTTCAACAATGAGTGCAAACAGGCTAGGAAGGCACGGAAGAAAGCTGAGAATTATTTCCGTCGCCATCCTATGGTCCATAATTTGAATAAATTTAAAATTTAAGATGCTAAGGCACAGCGTACCTTCAAGCAAAGTAAACGTCAGTCCTGGCGAAATTATGCATCAAAAAAAAATTCGGAGATGTTTTGATGTTATTTGGACATCTGGAAAATTGACTTCTTCATGGCGCGATGCTATTATTGTTTCCATCCCTAAACCTGGACGTGACCATACTGATCCTTCGAATTATCGACCGATTTCACTAACTAGCTGTGTTTGCAAGACCATGGAACGCATGATAAATAATCGACTTGTTTGGTACTTGGAAACCAATGACCTTATAACGGATATTCAATGTGGTTTCCGTAAAAACAGAAGTATCGATCATTTAGTGCGTTTAGAATATTTTGTTAAAAATGCCATTATTCAAAAGCATCATGCAGTGTCGATTTTTTTCGATTTAGAAAAAGCATATGACACTAAATTGGAAACATGGGATTTTAAGATATTTACACAATTTTGGATTGCGAGGTCGTTTGCCTCCATTCATATCCAAGTTTTTTACTGACAGGCAATTTCAAGACCGCGTGGGTTCAACCCTGTCTGATCATTACAATCAGGATCAGGGTGTCCCACAAGGCAGCATTTTGTCTGGGTCTAATTTTCGACTCCCATTTAACTTTTCTACCGCATATTACATCCCTTAAAAATAAATGCCTGAAGGCACTCGATTCATTAAAAGTCGTTTCAAATTCTAAGTGGGGAGGGGATCAAGCCCCCCCTGCATCTATATAGATCACTGGTCCGCTCGAAGCTTGATTAAGGCTCCTTTGTATATGGTGGAGCTTGCAAAAGCAACCTACAACTTTTAGATTCTGGCCACCACCAAGGCCTAAGACTTTGGCTTGGGTCTTTTCGAACTTCTCCTGTTGACAGTCTCTATGTTGAGGCAGATGAGCCATCTCTTGCACAACGCCGTATAAAACTATCTTTACAGTATATTACAAAACTATATTCCAGCGAATCAAACCCTTATGAGGATTTATACAACAAGAAATCTTCTTTTGTTCCGCCTCTTGGGCACAGAATTAAACCTTTTCTTTCTGCTGCCGGCATTGATCTTGAAACTATATCTCCTTCCCGTCTTCTTTCTTCTCCGCCTTGGCAATTGGTGAGGCCACAAGTTGACCTAACATTAACCACATTTAAAAAATCAGGAACAAATAAATTACAATATTAACAAGAATTTAGTCAATTAAGAAATAAATATAATATATATAAATCCTTATTTACAGATGGGTCCAAGGATGGTGGCGCAGTTGCTTGTGCTACCGTCATTGGATCCAGAACAATATCTTCTCGACTACCAAATGACAGTTCTATCTTCACAGCAGAAGCTCACGCTATATTAACAGCTCTTAGATAAACAATAAACACCGTAAATATAAACAATACATAATATTTTCCGATTCTTTTTCGTGCCTTCAGGCCATTAGAAACCTTTCTTGTAAACATCCACGTTTAATAGAAATTATTGAATTGTATAATGAGCTTGCTACTGGCCAATGCCACATCGTCTTTTGTTGGTTACCCAGCCATGTTGGCATTTCTGGGAACACAATGGCTGATCTTGTTGCTAAGGCAGCACTCAACAAATCTGTGACACCACTTTTTATCCCATACTCTGATTACAAAGCTGCTATTGGATCTTATGTCCGTGATCTGATGCAAAAGAAGTCGGACACCCAAGTAAGTATCAATATATTACATGCAATAAAACCAACTATCGGTTACACCTACTTGGGCTGTCATTCCAGATTTGAAAAGGTCATCATACGACGTCGTATTGGCCACATAAGATATACTCATGAGTATCTATTGAAGGGCGAGGATCCTCCGTTTTGTATCCCTTGTGATGAAAGAATCACGGTCAAGCATGTCTTGCTTGACTGTGTTGAATATTCCATCACAAGGGATATCTATTTCACATCACGAACTATGAAGGATCTTTTTACTAATGTCAGCTCTCATTTAATTATTGCATTTTTCAAAGAATTATATTTGTTAAACGATTTGTAAATAGATAAATATTTTACCATTGGAAGTTTGAATTAGTAACTCAGATTGTTAGTGGCTGTATCCTCAAGGGGGGTTAAAGTACTGTAAAATTATTGTCCTCCTGAGAGGGTACGCAAGTCCCAAAACATTTGTAGCAAAATTCTAATCTTCCACTTTTTTAATTGTAGTATTCTTGTCATTTTAATTTGTGGCTTAATTTGCTTACAATCGCCAGCGGCTGAAGGGATGGTGTGAATTCATCTAGGGTCCATGCAGGTAGCTAACGTAATGTAAGTCCCCATGGTCCCTAGTATGGTGATCTACCTTCAGTTGTTGGCGATCTCTAGCCATTTTTTAATATTGTATTGTCCAAAAAGTGCTATTAGTTTTAACTTTCTAAGCTAGTTTTAATTCAAATTGTGATATTCTAGTTGTTTTACTGTCTTTCGTCGGCAGGTTTTTATAATATCTATATATATTCTATTTCAATGTCAAATGTTATCGTCACGATATAGCTGAAATATTGCCGATGTGACGTTACATAATAACTCACTCACTCAAAGCCGGCGAACCCTATCTGTGTTATCTCGAAGACGGACCAAGCCGAGGATTCGTATGAGAGGAATTATAAGACATACCCCGCGAAAAGGTGTTACCCGACAGCTGATAACGAGCCGGGTACCTCACTGCGTGACGGTTCGAGGTCGGGGCATACTACCGAGAGCTGCTATCTGCTTAGCTTCAGACAGACCACGCCTCGCTACTTTATAGCAAGCACGGCAATACGTTGGATAGTTAGCCTTTCGTCCGACTGACTAAAAAGTGCATATTTCCTCAACTAATCGACCGGTTTTCGTGAAATTCTGCATGTATACATCCAGGGACATTTTATGATGATTCCCATCATTCAGTGATATTTGCATACTGCGTAGGGCTCGTAATTCGCCAAAATATCGCTGTAGGGGAACTGTCATCGGACCCTATTCCCTATACTAATACACAGCTATATCCTGATAATTCAACCCTGCATATAACTCTGTGTTAATCTTCTTAATCCTCAATACAAGGATCTGTTTAATGAATAATGTTCTCTTATTCTTCCTCTTAGAGTATGAATTTCGTTCTGCTGCAAATATTGAACTCGAAGCAAAATAACTACAGTATATACAAGAATTTAATCAGTGTAATCAGAAGTAAATATGATTCATACAAATCTTTATCTACAGATGGATCCAGGGATGGTGTCGTTGTTGCGTGTGTCACTGTCATTGGATCCAGAACGATAACTGCTTTATTTTCACTGCAACCGCTCTATCAACAGTTTTTAAAAATATTAAAAACAGTTCAAATATTAGCAATGTGTATTCACAGACCCAAATATTCGCGTATTCAAGCCACACATCCACTCTTAGTCGACATATTTAATGAAAAAATGATCGAATTGTTCTGACCAATTCGACCTTCTCTTTTGTTGGTTACCCAACCACGCTGGAATTTCTGGTAACACGATTGCTGATTCTGTTGCTGATAACGCAGCAGTCAACTAATCTGTGATACAATACACTGGTTACTAAATGATTACTAGACGTTAGATGTTACATCAAAAACCTTATGCATAAGATGTGGAAAAACTCCATTAACTACATGAAAAATAACCGACTACGGATTACACCTACTTTGTCTTTCAGTGCTGATTTTAAGACTTCATTTTAGGACATAAACCAAATGTAAATGCACTCATCAATATTTATTAAAAGGCGAAGATGCGCCCTTTAGTATCCCTTGTGATGACAGAAACAGGGTTATGCGTCTATTGGTTGATTGTTTTGGCGTTGCCATCACAGTGGATAACAATTTCAACGATTAATGTATAACTTGTTCTCTTCACTAGATGGCTGAAATACTTACTTAAGTGAACACATTCAGCCTGGAGAATTTTTCCAATAATGTTAATTCTCATTTACTTGTTCAATTTTTAAAAGAAACAGAGTTGATTGACAAGTTTTGAATTATGTGTTTGGAGAAAAATGTTATTTTAAATTGATAGATTAGATTGGTCAGATTGTTTGTGGCCTGTAGCACTGTATATTTATTGTCCCTTTGAGAGGGTACGTAAACCACGTCATTCAAAGCGTGTGTTTTTAAATATCTGCCAGTTTTTTAATTGTAGAATATATGCATTTTTATTCATAGCTGAGTTTCACAAAATCGCTCACATCTCAAGCTAGGATCCATGAAGGTAGCAAAAGTAATGTACATGTCAGTCCCAATTGTCTTCCATCTTCATTTGCTTGCGATGTATGGCCCGTTTTCGTAATCTGTCGTATACAGTATCATCGTTTTATGGTAATGTGATGGTATCAACTGTCAATCTGTGATAGTCCTGTTATTTAACTGTCCTTTCTTGACAGGTATACATGTATATATTATTTAAGATTGCCTTTATTAATACATAACTTTTATAGTCACGATACAGCTGAAGTACTGCCAATGTGACTTTATATTTACTCACTCCCTTTATAGTAAATATGAAACTAGGAAATAATCGCATGAGCTCGCTAAATGAATTATTTATTCCTAAATCAGGCTAGGTCATATCAAGATCGGTCAAAGAAAAAAACGTCACACGATACCCTGTATATCTCTTGACGCATACCTTGGGGGTGGTGGGTAAGCCTAGCGGATAAAGGGTCGATCGTCACGCCGAAGGCCCGGGTTCGATTCCCCAAATGGGTACAATGTCTGAAAACCATTTTTTGTGTCTCCGCAGTGATGTTGCTGTAATATCGCTAAAAGAAGCATAAGACCATGCTCACTAATTCCCTCACTCACTCACTCTTGATGTAAGTGCAACTGAGGTTTCTATTTGCAGCAGCATGACAAAAAATAGATTTTGCTTATGGCTATATTTGTAATACCCTTACATAACATGTTATAACACTGAACAATTCATATGTTATGCATATTTTTCCAGGTCTTGTCAACCATGCCCTACGGAGACCCGCCTCGCAGAGTTCACAAATCCATGACCGTGGTCCAGAGAATGCAGTGAATGGTGTCAACAACACAGACAATGATGAATCGAAACAATTGTTTTGTAGTTATGTTCCCGGGGACAGGTCAAATGTTATCTGGTGGCAGGTGGATCTTCAAGCCATGATCACTGTGAAAAGTGTCAAAATAACATCTTTTAACACAAAATGTAAGTACATTCATGAATAATATTGCGCAATGTCTTCTCTGTGTTACCATCCTGATTGACAAGACCACCTCCGTGGTAGGTAGCTGAGGAAATATCTTGAACGCGTTGTGAATCCCATTTCACAACCATGTTTGCAGAAAGATCCGGAAAGACCATGGTTAGAATGGTTTCTCGAAAGTCCTTGCTTGTCGAAAGAACCTAGGTACAGCGGCATCAGTCAGTCAAAATGACTTCGTTAGAGCATAACGTTTGCCAATTGCATAGATCAATGGTCACGGTGTCAATGGCTTCATTGTCTGGTCCATGCCTTTATTTACAGATGCCTTCACATTGCTGAAAAACTTACTGCTGAGTGCGACGTTAAGCAATAAGACATCAGTCAACTTGCTCACATAACGTTACATCCACGTAGAAAGTTGGGAATTCTTTAGCACTGGCGTTATTAAAGACATACAAGCTGCATGATTTATGAACAACCTAAAGATTACCTTAAGTCTTAAGCACCTTTTTCCGGTCCATGAATTTTAACACTTAGCCAACGACAGAAAGTACTTAAGGTTATGGTGGAGTGAGTGAGTGAGTTAAAATTTAAAATCACATCGGCATTATTCCAGCAATATCGATCGTGACTAAGAAAGTTATAATTTTATAAATGAATGAAAACAAATTTAGACAATATACTTACCTGTCTTCAAAGGACAGTAAAATAACTAGAATATCTGGGTTATAAATATAAAACTAATATGTAAATCTAAAACATCTCAACTATGAAAGACAATACAATATATAAACAGGCTGTAGAACGCCAATAACTGAAGGTATATCACCATAGGGACCATGGGGACTTTGCGATCTGCATGGACCCTAGTTGGATTTACACCATCTTTTCAGCCGCTGGCGATTGTACGAAAATTTAGCCATAGTTTAAAATAAGAAAGATACTACGTTTAAAAATCCAGTAAGTTTAAATTTACTTTGACAGTTTTGGGACTTACGTACCCAGGAGGATACCCTGTTAAATGCAGGGTTAGACTCGTAGGAATATAGTTTTGTTATATACTGTAAAGTTAATTAAATTCGTCGAGAGAGATGGCTCATCGGCCGCGACGTAGAGACTGTCAATAGGAAAAGTTCTAAAGGACCCAAGACAAAGTGTTAGGCCTTAGTGGTGGACAAAATTTAGTAGTTTTAGGTTGATTTTGCAGACTCCACAATATACGATGGAGCCGTAATCAAGTTTAGAGCGGACCAATGATGTAGGAGGGTAGCTTGATCTCCTCCCGACTTTGAGTTGGAAATAACTTTTAACAAATCCAGTACCTATTACTATTTAGGCATTTAATATGCGGAAGGAAAGTTAAATGGGAGTCGAAAATACAACCCAAGAACTTGGCTTCCTTGACAACCTTGATGGGTGTGCCATTCAGATATAGTTCTATGAGATAAATGCTAAAAATCAGAACGTTTGTTTAGCATAGTGATTATGGACTGGCACGCGAATCTATAATTGAACAATTGATGCATAAAAGGGAGATTATTTGAAATGATGTTTATAGTTCAGAGAAGGTCCATATTTCCCTTAAATATTATTGAATATTCAAGGCCTCTCAAAAGGTTTTATGGAACAAACGTGCAGGACATTTCCAAATATGACGCATCGGTGACACAAATTATGTCCGGTGCAATTCCCTGTTTTGTCTTCAGTAGTCCATGCTTGTCTTAAGAGGAGACTAACGGGATCGGGTGGACAGATTCAATTATTTACAGACCGCCGCCACATAGCTGGAATATTGCTGAGTGCGGCGTAAAGCTAAACACACTCACTCAAATATTGTTATACGACCCTGGCGTGAAAGTTGTTTCACCACATTTACGACATTTAATTATAACACTCTCGTTTCCAAATTTCCAAATTTGATGAATTACTGATAAAAATCCAATTTCCTTTTTCGACTTCTGTCATGTGTCCCCGTGTATGTTTATTATTTAAGGTGGGCTTTCAGCAGAGATTTCTCATGGATAAGGATTTTGTCATGTATATTTACTGGTGTTTGACTCCAGATGCTTTAACAATTATTTTGCTGACTACATTTTCTCATAATTTCAGCGTGTCTGCCACAAAATTTCCGATTGCTTGTGTACTTGTCGACTCCCCTTAAAAAACCATACCTTTGCTTCCACTACTTTGGCGTTTTCATAAGAGCTGGAACACTAACAATCAACTGTGTGGAACCAGTTAGAGGACGCTTCCTTCGCTTCAGCCAGGTCAGCTGTTTCGTCCTGTGTGAAGTGGAAGTGTACGATACTGAAATACCACAGGAAATAAACAACGCAACAGGTAAGATTTCTCAAAACAGAAAACCGAACATTCCCGATGCGACCTAGGCACATAGTGAGAACATGTTGTCATACATTTGATTTCTCAAAAAATGAATAATTAATTGAATTAGAACACACTGTGCCGCTCTACTTTACCTGTTTTACGTTTCGTTTTCAATATTTTCTAAAACAATGTTCTCTTTTCAAAACCATCAAATGGTCAAACCGTTAGGATGGTTACTGTGTCTTAAGTTATGCCGACTTTAGGATATGCGATTGTTTATGCTCTTATCCTTTCTGACAATGAAGGCTCCTTTTATCTGAGGCTAAGAAGTGCCAGGTTTCTCTCTTCACCATATCAACACTAGACGTATATCACACCCATGAAGATTGATCTTCAGAATCCCTTGTTTGTCGTAAGAGGCAACTAACGGGATCAGGTGGTAAGGCTCGCTGTCTGCTCCAGTGCGGCGTACAACTCTCTCACTCACTCATTACATACATTGTCAAATTCAAAATCATTTTGAAAGAATTCACATAAATTCTTTTATTTCATGCACCCATTCATGCTCATTGTAAACAAGACATGAACCGTTTTTATACCTTCTGCTCAACATTATACGCCATCATCTCATTTCGTATTCGACTCTTCATCATAATATCCTATTCTTAACCGTACAGTTTCACGCACTCATATTCTAACCTTCATCAAATTATTGTCCTCCTGAGATGGCATGTAACACTACGTCTATCAAAATACATTTAAGGCTATCAGGTTTTTATTGTTATAAAGTATGCAATATTTAATGTGTGTTTCGCTCTGTCTATATTCGCTAGCATCTGAACGGATGATGTAAATCCAGCAGGTGGCAACAGTACAGTAAGTCCCCATGGTCCCTTTTATGGTGATCTATGTACAGTTACTGGCGATCTATGTACAGTTGCTGGCGATCAGTAGCATCTGTGTATCTTGTCCTTAATTCACAGTTTTTATTTTAAATTCCCTTAGCTAGTTTAACAATGTCACTTAATGATCATATTATGCCAGTTTTACCTTCATATCTGTGATACTTGGCACCCGTGGAGAGCCACCTCCTCGTTGTGGGTGCTGGGTAACGCTGAGCGCTCTTCAACCCCCGTTGCGGACCCGGGGGTATATTTGGTCCAGCAACCCGTTTGCCGTGGGTTGCGCCCCTGTGTCGGTGGAGGACGGGAGTCTGGTGGTTGAGGGCACTGGTTCCAGGAACAGTGTTCCTTTGCCCAACACACCACTTCGCCCCTTACTTCACCTAGACGGGTGGTTGAATGGCCCCGGTTCAACCAATTGGCTGGTCATGCCATGCCCTGTGCATTGTATTTGAAATTGCACAAATTTGATTTTTATAAATGATCCTGATAAGGGCATCGGTCAAATTACTTCACTGAATTTATATTGATTTCAAAATTCAACAAATATTAAATTTGCCTAGAGTCGTATGCCCAGAAGGCGGTGGCTCATGGGCCAATCTACTGGATTAATGATTTATAATTGTTTTGCTGGAGTTTATCATCTGAGTATCCTTGGTGCTGCAAGTCGGAGGACCACTTGTTTTTAGCATTGTCCTTGTGATACTCCGTGGTGGGTGGGGAGCTCAGATGATGAACTATATTAAACTAACTATGGACTACACTACCTCACTTAAAAGAAACAAACGTCAGCTTGACAATGATGATGATGATGAACCACGACCGTCCACGTCAATCGAATATTGGCCACGATTTCTCGTGATCGAGACTCTTGACAAGTCACCAATAAAATTAAACCCTTTTGCCGTATCAAAAGGTATACATGGTATCGCCGGTGAGATAAAGAATGTCAAAAGATTGCCTTCTTATAGAATGTAGCAGGAAACAGCAATCAACCAACCTGTTGTCAACCAAGTTGTTTGTTGGAGTTCAGGTTTCCGTTACACCACAAAGAACACTGAATACGAGCAAACGGATTGTCAGAGAACTAGATCGATTGTTTGCTGATATGACTGAACTCGACATCGTATCAGAAATGAAAGAGCAAGGAGTGACTTTCGTGAAAAGATTTACAACCCGGATTAACTCTGAAACAAAACCTATTAACACCTATCTCTTCCATTTTTCTTCTCCAATCATTCCAAAATCAATTAGAGCAGGATATTGCAATATCAGTGTTGATACCTATATTCCAAATCCATTGAGAAATGTGCCAAAAGTACGGCCACGGTGTCAACACCTGCACAAACTCTGTAACATGTGCTCATTGCAGTGAGAAAACCCATGTTACTGAGGACTGCAACAACAACATTAAAAATGCACCAACTGCTCTGGAACACATTCATCTTTTTCTAAACAATGTCCACTCTGGTAGCAACAAATGGAAATTAACAAAGATAAATTCACACAGAATATCAGTTTTGCTGATGCTAACAAACTTGTTGTTCCCACAACAGAACCAACTGCATCTTATGCCTCAATTACGAGAACACCCTCTGTAATCAGCCACCAAGCAACTAATACAACTGTGTCCACGTCATCAACACTGTGCCAAACTGATTTGACATGGTCGGATACAGCAAACCCTGAAGTATACTCGCCCAACCAGTCCACTCAGACTGCTGAATCACTCCCTCAAGTTCAGTCTCAATCATCTACACAGGAACAATCAGCAGCAGCAGCAGAATCAGAGTCCGTACCAAAACATCAATGTCAAAATAATGGTAAACATCAGTCCAAAAGTAAAATCAAAACTAGAAATGATTCGCAAAAATGTCAAAGTGGCAGAGCCTCTAAAGGTTCGAATGACAAAATCCAACTGTTTAATAAGTTCGGATCATTAGAGGACATGGATGTGTCCGAAAACATCCAAATTAGGGCACACAGCTCGTCGCCCTCAAGGAAAGCAAGGGGTAGATCCCCGATAAACCCTCCGAAGAAATAGTTTCTTCACATATTATTCAGTGGAATTGCAGAGGCCTGAAGACTAATCTTCATGAACTCCAACTATTAGTTCAAGACTTCAAACCTTCAGCATTCTGCTTACAAGAAACGTATCTAAAGCAGACAGATACTTTTAACTTGTGTCAGTATAATGAATATCATTATTTTTCTCCACCGGGCGATAGGGCCACTGGAGGATCGTCAATCCTTGTTAGGCATGATGTTATCCATAGCCCCGTGACACTAAAAACAAATCTACAAGCAGTTGCAGTGCGAATTACTTTGAACATTACTCTTACTTTGTGTTCATTGTACATTCAACCTTCTTTAACTCTTCAGCAGGCTGATCTGCAAACTCTCTATGATCAACTACCCAAGCCATGCATACTCATGGGTGATTTAAATGGGCACAATCCACTCTGGGGTGGTGTGACCACGAACGCTAAAGGTAACATTTTGGAGGATTTCATTTCGAACAATGATTTATGCATTTATAATGATGGTTCCACCCTGGCACAGGAACGTATTCAGCTCTTGACATGTCCATTACACACTCAAACGTGCTAAATGAATTTGACTGGTCAGTCCAGGATGACCTCTGTGGAAGTGACCATTTTCCTACTATACTAAAGCCTGTTGTCCCATCTGATGTTCCTCCATCATCAAGATGGAATTTCAAAAAGGCTAACTGGCCTTTATATGAAACTCTGTGTGCTGCCAAACTTATACCTGGACTTTTTATTGATGTTCCTGATGCTCTAAAGTGTTTTTCCGATGAATTGACTACCATAGCTGACGAATGTATCCCAAAGTCTTCTGCAATTCCACATATTCGAAAACCCTGGTTTAACGATACCTGCAAATAAGCTAGGAAGGAACGGAAAAAGGCTGAGCATTATTTCCGTCGACATTCCATGGTGCATAATTTGAATAAATTAAAAAATTTAAATGCTAGGTGAGGTGAGGTGAAATTGGGTTTAACGTCGTGCTTAAGAATATTTCGCTCATATGACGATTTTAAATGCTGAAGCACGGCAAACATTTAAACGAAATAAACGCCAATCTTGGCAAAACTATGTATCAAAGCTTAGCTCAAGTACGCCAATGTCAAATATATGGAATATGATACAAAAAACAAAGGAAAGGGCTCCAAAGCTAGCATTCACCATCTTAAAGACGGAAACCAGATACTAACTAATAAATATGATATTGCTAACAAACTTGGTTAAACTTTGGCGAAACACTCTTCCTCATCTAATTATGTGCCTAACTTCCAAAAGTACCAAAAACAGCAAGAAAAAAACCCTGTTAATTTCAATTCAGATAATGGGGAAGATTACAACGAGATATTTTCTATTCATGAACTTCCTACTGCTCTTGAACAAGCTCATGGTACTGCTACATTATCAACTCTTGAAGCATATACCAGAATCCTGTTTAGAGACACTCATACATATTTTTGATGATATTTGGACCTCTGGTACATTCCCATCCTCATAATGCCATAATTGTCCCTATTCCTAAACCTGGACGTGATCATACCGATCCTTCAAATTATAGACCCTATTTCACTTACTAGCTGCGTTTGCAAAACCATGGAACGCATGATAAATAATCATCTCGTTTGGTACTTGGAAACTAACAATCTTCTCACTGATATCCAATGTGGTTTCCGTAAAAACCGTAGTACCATTGATCACCTAGTGCGTTTGGAATCTTTTGCAAAAAATGCCCTAATTAATAAACAACATCCAGTGTCGATCTTTTTTGATCTGGAAAAGGCATATGATACTACATGGAAACATGGTATTTTAAGAGATCTACACGATTTCGGACTGCGAGACCGTTTACCTCTTTTTATATCTAAGTTTTTAAATGACAGACAATTTCAAGTCCGCGTGGGTTCAACCCTGTCTGATTATTACAAACAGGATCAGGGTGTCCCACAAGGTAGTATTTTGTCTGTCACTTTATTTAGTATAAAGATTAATAGTTTATCAAAAGTTTTAAACGATTCAATTGATGGATCGTTATTTGTGGATGATTTTAACATTTCCTGTCGTGGTAAAACATGCATACTTTTGAAAGGCAATTGCAATTGTGTTTGAATAAAATTCATAACTGGTGTCTCGAAAACGGTTTCAAATTTTCAAAATCAAAACGAATTGTATCCACTTTTGCCGAAAATATAAACCTTACAAAGACCAGAATTTATTATACCCCCGCTACGAAGTAACGGGGGTATACAGTAAATTCCGTCCGTCCGTCCCGAAACTTTGTCCGGAGCATATCTCTTAAAGTTTACATGCTAGGTTCACCAAACTTCACACACATGTTAATCATTACCCATTGATGTGCCTTTTGCTGTTTTAATTTATTTTCAGAATTTTGTTTTATTGCTGTTTCCATGGAAACACGACTTGGTGCCAAATGTGTTTGATGAATTTGTCCGGAGCACATCTCTTAAAGTTTACATGCTAGGTTCACCAAACTTCACACACATGTTAATCATTACCCATTGATGTGCCTTTTGTTATTTTAATTTTTTATCTCACATGTACACTCAGAATTTGTTTTGTTGTTGTTTCCATGGAAACATAACTTAGTGCAAAATGTGTTTGATGGTTACCTGGCCACAGCATATCATCGAAACTATACAGGTTCACCAAACTTAATACACAAGTTAATCATGACCCACAGATATGCCATGTGCTAAAAAAAGGTGCCAGGTTTGAGGAGAGTATCAATCTTCATCTACGTCCACTTCATTGTTTGCAATAAGTTCAATTGTATGTCAGGTTTCCACGGAAAACACAAAAAAATAATGTTTCCATAAATTATTACTGTAATCAGTACATGGCAAAACTATTATCTCACATGTATATAAAGTTTAGTAAAGTCGAGGAGAAAGTCTTGTGAGCTGCTGATCCTTGTCACATTATATATATCAATCATTTATATCAATATCAGTCATTTCCATGTCCCAAAGTGGGAAGCGGGGGTATGTGAGCTGTGCTCACTTCTTCACTTGTTTTAGATGGTAATCCTATTAAAATTGTAAATGAGGCCAAGTTCCTGGGTCTAATTTTTGATCAACATTTGACCTTTCGGCCACATAAAATATTTGAAAAATAAATGCCTGAAGGCTCCAGATATATTGAAAGTTGTTTCCAACTCGAAGTGGGGAGGGGATCAGAAAACCCTCCTCCAACTGTATCGAGCACTTATACGATCCAAACTAGATTATGGCTCCATCGCCTATGGTGGAGCCTGCAAAAGCAACCTTAAACTCTTAGATTCTATCCATCATCAAGGTCTGAGACTATGTCTTGGATCTTTCCGAACTTCTCCTGTTGACAGTCTCTATGTCGAGGCCGATGACCCCTGTCTTAAACAACGGCGTATCAAATTATCTTTACAATATATAACAAAACTATTTTCTAACGAGTTTAACCCTGCATATGCTTGTGTCTTTAATCCTCTTTATGAGGATTTGTACAACAAAAAGGCTTCTCTTGTTCCGCCTCCTGGGCTAAGAATTAAACCATTCATTTCTGCTGCCGGCATTGAGCTGGAAAATATATCTCCTTCCCGTCTTTTTTCTTCTCCTCCTTGGCAGTAAGTGAGACCACAGGTTGATCTAACGCTGACAAACTTTAGGAAATCACAAACTAATGAATTTCAATATAAACAAGAATTGAATCAATTAAAAAGTAAATGTAATACATACAAATCCATATTTACAGATGGGTCCAAGGATGGTGGCGCAGTTGCTTGTGCAACTGTCATTGGCTCCAGAACTATCTCTTCTAGATTACCAGGCGATAGTTCTATTTTCACAGCTGAAGCAAATGCTATATTAACAGCGCTTAAATATATTAACAAACATCCCATAAAAAAACCAATATATCATTTTTTCCGATTCTCTTTCTTGTCTTCAGGCTATCAAAAGTCTTTCTTGCAAACATCCACTTTTAATTGAAATTATTGAACTATATAATGATCTTGCTACTGACCAATACGACATCGTCTTCTGTTGGTTACCCAGCCACATTGGAATTTCTGGTAACATAATGGCCGATCTTGCTGCTAAGGCAGCACTCAACAAGTCTGTGACACCACTTCTTATCCCATACTCTGATTACAAAGCTAACATTAGAACCTACATCCGTGATCTGATGCAGAAAAAGTGGGACACCCAAGTAGGTATCAATAAATTACATGAAATAAAACCCTCTATCGGTTACATCTACTTGGGTTGTCAGTCCAGATTTGAAGAGGTCATTATACGACGATGTCGTATTGGCCACACAGGATATACTCATGCATACCTATTGAAAGGTGAGGATCCTCCGTTTTGTATCCCTTGTGATGAGAGAACCACGGTCAAGCATGTCCTGCTTGACTGTGTTGAATTCTCCATCATAAAGGGTAAATATTTCAATATCAAAACAGTAACGGATCTTTTTAATAAAGTTAATTATCATTTAATCATTGATTTTTTAAAAGAGATAGATTTGTTAAATGAATTTTGATATATGTTTTGTAAATAAATAAAGTTTTATAATTGGTAGTTAAGATTATCAACTTAGATTGTAAGTGGCTGTATCCTCAAAGGGGGTTGAAGTAGCGTAAAATTATTGTCCTCCTGAGAGGGTACGTAAGTCCCAAAACTTTCAAAGTCACTTCAAACTTACCAGGATTTTTAAACGTACTATTCTTGTTATTTTAATTTTGGCTAACATTTCTTACAATCGCCAACAGCTGAAGGGATGGTGTAAATCCAGCTAGGGTCCATGCAGGTAGCAAAGGTACGTCCCCATGGTCCCTAGTATGGTGATTTACCTTCAGTTGTTTGCGATCTATAGCCTGTTTTATCTTGTATTGTCCTAATAGTGCTATTAGTTTCAACCTTCCACACTAGTTTTAAATCTAATTGTGATATTCTAGTTGTTTTACTATCCTTCGATGACTGGTTTTATAATATACATATATTCCATTTCGATGTAAAATGTTCTCGTCACGATAAGGCTGAAATATTGCCGATGTGACGTTAAATATTAACTCACTCACTAACTCACACTCTGTGATACTCTATGAGTTTTATTGTTTATCAACAACAGATTTTAAATTTTTGATTTTACTGATACCTTAATAATTAATTGTTCTCGTCACGATGTGGCGGAAATATTGCCGATGTGGCGATAAATTTTAACTCACTCACTCACCCACCCACTCACTCACCTTCATCATAATGCTTTACATTCTCATGCGCTATTCTTCATGAAACTGATTTACCAAATAATATTCTATGCTATACTGTAGTTTGAATCCCTTGTACCTTTACATATTCTGCTTTCCTACACATACTACCCCCTACCTATCGCGTTCTAGCTTTTGTTGACACGTGAAGATCCCGGTTATAATTTGTCTTCAGTAAAACATGCTTGTCGTAAGAGGCGACTAATGGGATCGGTTGGTCAGACTCGCTGACTTCGTTGACAAATGCGTAAAACTATGCTCATTTTATTGATCACAAGATTATTATCAGAATATTGGTGAGTGCGGCGTAAAACTAAACACTACTCACCCTAGCTATTTTTGTCAGGCTACAATGTGCACAGGATGTGTAACGCATATTCTGCATATTGTAGGTTCCGTCAACCTGGCCCTACGGAAACCGGCCTCAAGCACTCCGTTTATCAGAAGCCATGGTCCAAAGTATGCTGTAGATGGTTTCAATAACACAGAATATTATCATGTCCAAGGCCTGTATTGTTGTTACGCGCCCGTCCATGCAGGTGAACCTGGATGGTGGCAAGTGGATCTACAAGCCACAGTCACAGTTGGAAGCGTCAAAATAACAACCTTCCACACCAAAAACGGTATGAAGAAGTAGTCCGAAGTTAATCGTCATTTCCGTCCTTGTAATGTATTTCTCTTCTGCCGTAAATTGGAGATTAGTAAAACCCAACTCACTCACTCTCACCTAGCGATATTAATGCTATATATGGTGTTCAGTAAATAATCGGGTCCGGACCAGAGAAACTAATCATTGGTGTTGTGAGAGAAAATCCTCTCCCTCGTATTAAGATGACACAATCAAGCAAGTGATGGAACCTTCCGATCAATTATGTCACTTCCAAACCAGGCTTCTGTGATTGGTCTCAAGCAGTTACACGTAGACCTCATATAGCTGAGTGCAGTGTTAAACTACAACAGAACAAACATATTTATCTCATTAAATCATTGTTGGTAACTTAAGTAATTTTCATTTTACATTTCCAGCGCTCCCATCAAATTTTAGCTTGCAACTGTATGCTGGAAGGCCGCCTCAGCCAAATCCCAAACTCTGCTTACACTTCATAGGAACATTGAGACCGTCGGAGACTCGGACCCTAATGTGTGGGTTACCCGTAACGGGACGGGTATTGCGATTCGTTCAGAATACCGCATTTATCTTATGTGAGGTCGAAGTGTATGAAGCCATTGCACTGGAAGGGGAAGACGGGGCGATGAAAGGTTCTGACACAATTATTTTATGATATACTTAGAGGCACAAAGGTATTTTGACACACAAATGAAAACCAGAATCAGGGTTTAACGTTTAGTATTATGCTAGATGGACAAAACATGGGACATGAAATTGACCCTTAACAAAAGAAAGGGTTCCTACGATGAGTAGCAAGTGTGTCCACCTTGTGCATTGATGTAGGGCTGGTACCTACGCCTCATGGAGGCCACTAAACGTCGATCCGAAGTACTGTTGCACACGTTAAAGTGACCACTTGGAAAATCACGTCTCGGTTACCCTCCTGAGAGGTTACGTAAGTCCCAAAACATTCGATTCCCCACATGAGTACATTGTCCGAAGCTCACGTTTGATCGTAGTATTATTGTCATTTTAATTTGTGGTTAAATCTGAGCAAATTATCAATTTGTATAACCGGTTATGCTGAGATGAACTGATGTCTTCGGAACAGAAATGTACTGAAATAAAATGCAAGACTATTTGGAAAATGATAATGCAAAACTTTCTCGTCACTATATGGCTGAAATATTGCCGAGGTGACGTTAAATTTTAACTTACCCCCTCACTCATGTGAGGGTCAAGTGGAAAATAGTCCTTGGGACCTCTGCCATAATACGATCATAGCTCTGCATGTACGTCTGTGGTAAGTGTATGTTAACGCATGAGAGTTACGATCGCTGGGATAGTTTGATGGAACGGAGCCAAGAAAATAATGATCGTATTCCGGTTCGCCACATTATGTTTCTGGGTATTTTAAGATCCAATACATTCAAAGTCAATTTAAACTTACCAATTGTTTAATCGTAGAATATGTGTGTGTTTAGTTTATGGCTATATATGTCTCCAATCGCCAGTGGCTGAAGTGATGGTGTAAACCCAGCTTGGGATCATGCAGGTAGCAAAAGCACTGTAGGTTCCCATGGTCCCTAGTGTGGTGATCTACCTTTACTTGTTAGTGATCCATAGCCCGTTTTATACTGTATTGTTCTGAATATTTGTATATTTTTCAGGCCTCCTGCTAGTTTTAAATCTGTATTTGTGATATAAATGTATTTTGTTCCTGCTTGGAATTGTTTCATGCTATTGTTCTATTACAGCTTCAGTCCAATAATTGTGACGTCACTTCTGTGAGTGAGTTATAATTTTACATCGCGTCGGCAATATTACAGCCATATAGCGATGGAAACAAGGTAATTATTTTAAGATATCTGTCGACAAAGGACATTAAAATAGGTGGGTTTATCACAGTTTTAAAAATAAAACCAACCTGA
This sequence comes from Haliotis rubra, assembly GCF_003918875.1. Lineage (NCBI taxonomy): Eukaryota > Metazoa > Mollusca > Gastropoda > Lepetellida > Haliotidae > Haliotis > Haliotis rubra. The sequence goes on along the minus strand of NW_025765347.1, from coordinate 141,651 downwards.
CAATAATTAAAATAAGAAGAGAGTAGATCCAATAGATTCATTCTTACAAATTACAACCAGGCTATAAACCACCAACAACCTAAGGTTCACCACCTTACTGGGGATCAAGTTCTTATTATATTATATATAGAAGAAAACAAACAAGTAAACAAAAACATGAGGAAAAGAAATAATACAAGAGTACAATGAAATAAAAATAATTAAGCAAGGACATATCACTCTCTCTCTCATTCATACCCATGCATTCTCTACCATAATATTGAACTAATATCTTACAAGTTTTACATACATTGTCCATTTGCTTTCGAGTTCACTAAACTTTGATTTATTCCAATAGCTGGCCCTTTCTACAAGATAATAATACTTTAATGCCTTCTTGGAGTGTGACAACATATGCATTATATCTTTCGCAGCTTACATTTATGAACATAACATTTTGCTAGTAGTAGTATCAAGTCAAAAGTATCGTCGGTATGAAATGTGCGTAACACCCAAAAAGGATCAAATCACAATGAAGATATAAAGTACCTGTGTGTACACAGTTCAGCTTCAGCCAATATGAGAATGTTTGCCAAAAGTTCTTGCTTCCTCTCCAATTCTAGAATAGACTTCAGGTTCTGCCCCACAAAAAGTGCATAGATTCCTACAACAAAGTGCATTTTGATCACACGGGTGTTTACAGGTAGAATTCTGTGAAGCAGCCTGAATTGCATCCATCTTAGTTTGGGGTCTAACGTGGTTTTGAATGTTTTCATAAATTTATTAAGCCAGTTTATGTTGATCAAAATCTCTTCTTCCCGTTTCTCAATTACTTTTAGTCTTTTATCATTATATGTCAACGGAAAATAATAGTTTTGTTTATCCTTTTTTACACAAGAAACGATTCTTGATACATAGGCATGAACTTTAGATGTTTTCTCTATGCCAAGGATTTTGCGATATTTGTTAACTGCCTTTAAAATTCCGTGAAATTCAAGAAAGTTCATATCAAAGAATACATGATGAAAAGACATAAAATCACTATTGCCATTCTATAGACAAGAAGTATTGTCGATGCCATGTTCAAGGAGCTGCTTACTTTCAACAGATCTAGCATAAGTAAGTATATTTCTATTAAACAAGAAAGGTTCCCTAAGGAAGTCTTCATAAGTACAAGGTTTAGTATTATAACAAATTTTAGCGAAAGCATTCAACGCGTCTCTCCAAAGCTATTTTGCTGCAGTTCTGAAAGTATTAGTGGATATTAATTGCCAAAGATTAATAGGTTTAGATACCGAGGACAATCTTTAATGAAGAGAATTTCCACTTCCTTTCATAATCAGTACAAAGTAATTTTCTAGTCCATGTTATTTTCAAAGCAGCAACATATTTATCATTCAAAGCCCTCCTTCAGCAGCTGGTTAACAAACCACTGACCGCATTTTTTTGGCCAGGCTTGTTATCCCAAAAGGGAACTAAATAAAATACCATTCAACTTCTTAAGAAAGTCTGTGGGTGGGTTGGGAAGAGTGAGAAAGAGAAAATTTGATTTAGAAATGAGCAAGGCCTTTATTATAGCATTTTTCCCAACGGAGTTTTGGTTCTTTTCATCCATCTTTAAATGATTTCTTCAATTTCATACATTTTACTTTCATAATTGCGTCTGTTCATCTTGTTAACATCAACTAAAAATATTATTCAAAGAATCCTGAAGTTCTCAGGGTTCCAACGTAGGTTTAGATCTGGTCTAAATTTAACATTACTATTTCTATGGCTTCCTATCCAAACGATTTCTGATTTGTCATATTTAATCGTCAGTCCTGACATTTGTGCATATATGTCTAATGTATTAATTACAGATTAGAAAGATTTCTTTGAACCGTCTAAGTTAAATTCAGTGTAATCTGCATATTGCGCAATCAAGTATTCAATGCAGTCTATCATTATTCTTTTTGATATCTTTATTTTTCTTCACAAGAGCTGATAGTATTTCTGCGCAAAGTAGGAATATATAGGGAGATAACGGGTCCCCTTGTCTGCAGTCCCGATGAATTGCTATCTGTTGTGGCATTCTTCCATTTATCATCAAGCTTGACTTGATATCTTTATACAATATAGAAACCCATTTAGAAATGCTATCCCCCAAATCCCCAAAAAATTCCAAGTTTTAAATAAAAGACCAAGAGATTTAATCAAAAGCCTATTCAAAATCTACAAGTAATAGCATACCTGATATTTGTTTAGATTCTGTTTGTAAGAGTAAGTCATAAATCATACGAATATTCTCTCCAATATATCTGTCAGACATAAATCCTGTTTGTTCTTCACTAATTATATTGGGGAGAATGTTTTTCAGTCTATTTGCAATGATTGAAGACAAAAGTTTATCTGAGGAATTTAATAAAGTGATTGTTTTTCTTAACCTGCCTTGGCTTGTCTCCCATTGGATTGCAGGTTATAATTCCTTGCTTCTGGGTTTTAGATAAGTTGCTAGTTTAAAAGCTGGAATTCAGTGATCTTGATAGAAGGTCTCCAAGGTCAATCAAGAAAAAAATTAAAATCCATAGGATAAGCCATCAGAGCCTGGACTCTTGTTATTCTTAGATCTTTTAAGTGCAATTAGGAGTTCATCTTTAGTTACTGGCCCTTCGATTTTATCTGAATTTCCAGTCTTACATATATCTTGATCACTCAGTAAACTATTAAGGTCTATATCTTTAACTAAGCGTTCTTTTGATGAGTATAGATCATGATAAAACTTTGTAGCTTCTTTCATTATTTCATCACCAGAAGTTGTCAGTTTACCGTTAGGCGTCTCTAGCTCCTTCATGGTTTTGCTGATATAATTTCTAGTCTCTAGGTTACAAAATTATTTACTGATACACTCCTTCATCAATCCATTAAGCTTTGGATCTTACTAACATACCATCTTATTTCTTTTGCCGTAACAGTTGTAATTCCTGTTTTTTGCTTTCGAATTCTTCGACAATAGTTTCTCAATAGTTACTTTCGAGGTTTTCTATCTCCATTTTAGATTTTCTTTTTTTGTTTAACTCTTTTTGGGAATGAGGCATAAGATATTTCCTCTAATTTTCATCAGAAGTGTTTCTAGAAATAGGTGATCATTAATAGAAAATACAATGTCAATATTTGAAATATTGTCAAGGTTATCCAGATTGTAGAATGGGGCAGAATATTCCTTCTTGACTGACAGTATGACAATTTTTAATTTCATCAACATATTTCTTATCCTGCAGCAATGGATTGTTAAACTTCCAATTAGTAGTTCTTTTTGTAGATTCTTCCATATTCAAAGTGAAGCTAACTAGTGAATGATCTGTTCTGTAACCTGGATTTTTTTTACTTGTTGTTTCTGCGAATGAGTTTCTGCAAAGATTTTCTGACATAAGAAAAAAGTCTAGCCTGGCTTGCTTCACAGGTTTTGTACGACGCCAGTAATATTGTCTTAAACCGGGGTTACTATCTCGCCATATATGAAAAAGGTTAACTTCTTCGTTTAATTCTAAAAGTTGATCTCTAGCCTTAGTATTATTGACATACTTATAGTTACTGGTATCTTTATCTTGATCAAGTGTATAGTTAAAATCGCCTTCCAGGAGACAAGAGTCATTACCAAAATGCCTTAAATTTAGGTAATATCATTTTATTAAAGTCTAGAGAATATGAGTTTGGGCCATAAGTATTACCAACTGACATTCTGCAGCCATTTAGTGTGATATCCATTAAAAGGAAATATTTAGAGTCATGTTTGTAAACTTGATGTATCTTATATTCTGTCTTATGATTTAAGAGAAGACACCTCTAGACTGGCTAGAATGTCTGTGATATAATCTAATTTTTCTACTGTGCTTTGTCGATAGATTTTATAACGTAACTTTATTTATTATGAATGACTTAGTCACGATATGGCTGAAATATTTGACTACAAATCTTAACTCACTCACTCACCCAAAACCACCCAGTAGAGCCAAAAACACTTGCAATGGGGGAAACGTGAGTTACCTTTTTCAGAATAATAATAATACTCTTCAAGTGAAACGTGGCAAGGTAACTTATGATGAATCGGTCAGGTTAAGAGGGGGAGAAGTTATTGTGCATCTTGTGGAAGATGAGGCCTACATAATACAATAAATACAATTTATTAAACAACCAGTTATCGAAGGACTATGAAATATACCATCATATATACCAATACAATATAAAACGGGCTATAAATAACCAGCAATTGAAGGTAGATCACCATGCTAGGGACGATGGGGACTTCTTGCATGGACCCTAGATGGATTTACTGCATCTCTGCTGTCCCTAGCGATCGTACTCCAATTAGCCAAACATAAAAGATCACATATTCTGCGATTAAAACACGGAGGATAACAACGCATGATTCATGTGTACATTTGTATATTTCAGAAGGAATATTCCGACGTTTGGCAAGAAAGAGAATGAAGCTGTCTTCAACATACCGTACAAAATTTGTCTTGGAGTGTGCTGCTTTTTTGCGATAATGTTTGGCGAGATTGTCCTTTCTTCATGTATAGGTCAAAGGCGACGCGGGACGGGATGTGTTATGTCCCAGGGGAGGGGGAACATGAGCTTGGTGCCGTTGTGAGTGCAGACTGGGGCGTCTATCGAAGAATCTAGGGACACCCTTAATCCAGAAATCGACACAAGAGCGTGTGAGGGTCACAACTTCAGTATCGCGCTATATCGTGACGAGACGAACTTAAACATTAATACTTAATATTTAAAAAGCTATATAAAATAGTGATGTCAAAAACAGTACAATAACTAGACTATCACATATTTTTTAAACTAGGTCATTGACATTTAAAATAACATCTATAAATTATAGATAAGATACCAAGGTGCTGGAGATCACAGCAACTAAATTTAGATAATCATACAAGGGACAATTGGACTAACAGTATATTTGCGCTGCTGTGGTACTGGGTCCCGATCCACAAGGTGTTCGTAGCTCTACGACATTCGTAAGCCTATGTTAGACTATAGAGTTACGACAGGTCGTAACATTACGAACGCTTTGTGGATCAGCTCCCCGAAGCCAAGACACATAACAGGAGAGAGTGAGTTAAGATTTATGGTCACATCGGCAATATTTCACTCATATCATGACATTAAAAAGTTATGAATTCATAATAAATGCAACTGAATTATATTAATAAAATGTCCACTTAGGACAGTAAAATAACTATATTATCACAGATAGAGAATATTAAAACTAGCATGTAACTGTCAAATTAAACAAACTTTAATGGCCAATGCAATATCAAAAACGGGCTGGAGATAACCAGCAACTGAAGGTAGGTCACCATACTAGGGACCATGGGGTCTTACAGTTAGTGAGTGAGTGAGTTAAAATTTATAGTCACATTGGCAATATTTCAGCCATATTGTGACTTAAAAAGTTATAAATTAACAATAAACACAATTAAATTATAAAACATCTGTCGACGAAGGACAGTAACATAACCAAATTATCACAGGATAAATTTAAGACTAGTAATTATATCTAAAATATTTTAACTATAAATGACAATACAATATAAAAACAGGCTATAGATTGCCAACAACTGAAGGTAGATCACCATACTAGGGACCATGGGGACTTACAGTACATTTGCTTCCTGCAGGGGCCCCTAGCTGGATTTACATCATACCTTCAGCTGTTAGCAATCTAGGAAAGATAGCCATACATTAAAAATATACATATACTACGATTAAAAAAGTGGAAAGTTTAAGTTTACTTTGAATGTTTTAGGACTTACGTATACTCTCAGGAGGACAATAATTTTACAGTACTTTAACCCCCTCTGAGGATACAGCCACTCACAATCGAAGTTATTATTATAAACTTCCAAACATTGAATATTTATCTACTACAAATCATTCAACAAATCTAATTCTTTTTAAAATGCAATAATTAAATGAGAACTTATGTTATTAAAAAAGATCCTTCATAGTTCGTGATTTGAAATAGTTATCCCTTGTAATGGAATATTCAATACAATCAAGCAAGACATGCTTGACAGTGATTCTCTCATCACAAGGGATACAAAACGGAGGATCTTCGCCTTTCAATAAATATTCGTGAGTATATCTAGTGTGGCCAATACGACATCGCCGCATGATGACCTCTTCAAATCTGGACTGACAACCCAAGTAGTTATATCCAATATAAGGTTTTATTGCATGTAATTTATTTATACCTACTTGGGTGTCCCACTTCTTCTTCATCAGATCACTGATATAAGATCTAATGGTAGCTTTATAATCAGAGTATGGGATCAGAAGTGGTGTCGGAGATTTGTTGAGTGCTGCCTTAGCAGCAAGATCAGCCATTGTGTTCACAGAAATGCCAACGTGGCTGGGTAACCAACAGAGGACGATGTTCTACTCGCCAGTAGTAAGCTCACTATATAATTCAATAATTTCAGTTACAAGTGGATGTTTACAAGAAAGATTTTTAATAGCCTGAAGGCACGAAAGAGAATCAGAAAAATAGATATATTGTTTATATTTAGGATGTTTATTAATATACTTTAGGGCTGTTAATATGGCATTGGCTACCGCACCGCCATCCTTGGACCCATCAGTAAATAAGGATTTGTATGTCTTGTATTTAATTTTTAATAGATTATATTCTTGCTTTTATTGTAATGCATTAGTTTGTGATTTTTTAAATGTTGTCAGTGTAAGATTCGTCCAGGAATAGCATCAACCGAAATGTAAACAAGTGTTCATTGTACAGACACATCTGATTACTGATCGTCAAATCTGACCCATGGAGATCCCTGTTTCTTTTGGTCCCGCGTCTCCAGTACAACCTCCGTAGCAACCACCCGTTTTCACAATCCAGAGTCCTGTCTGAGAGAAGCAACTTTATTACTCAGAATAGCTCGTTTCTTTTTCAAAAAGGGGGTAGGTCAGTCTGGATGCTGATACATGTTTGTCTGAGTAGTTTTCTGGCGTCAAAGACAGCTTCTCGAACGGGCATGTAAGTAAATGTTGCAATGATAATACGTGGAGCGTCTGGCTTGTGTTTCCTTTCATAATCTGATACTGGGAGTCTGTGGACTACCTTGAAAATATGTCGTCTGCACTTTGCTCAGAAAAGTTCAGTTTGGTGTACACAAACTCACGCAGAATCTTCTCTGTGTTCTGGGGAGATTCCGGAATACCGTAAAAGAGGAAATTAGTGCAAATTAGTTGTTCCTTTTTGGTGGGCAGTTCATTCTGTAGCGTGAGTGAGTTTAGTTTTACGCCGCACTCAGCAATATTTCAGCTATATGGCGGCGGTCTGTAAATAATCGAGTCTGGACCAGACAATCGTGTGATTAACATCATCAGCATCGATCTGCGCAATTGGGAACCGATGACATGTGTCAACCAAGTCAGCGAGCCTGACCACCCGATCCCGTTAGTCGCCTCTTATGACAAGCATAGTCGCCTTTTGTGGCAAGCATGAGTTGCTGAAGACCTATTCAACCCCGGATCTTCACAGGTCTCATCCTGTAGATGTTTAATGAATAGTGGCTTGGTTGTCTCAATAGAGTTATAATAATGTAATGTATCATGACAGTGTACTCCCAGAGAATCCGACAGTACATGAACTATTTATAAACTCAAATGCGAACGTTTTAGATTGATTGTTTACTCTGATCTACTGTTCCTGGCTCATTCTGCTAACATAAGCATCGGTGGCCTAGTTGGTGGAATCGCTAACTTTGTGTCCTGGCAATTTGGTGCCTCACACCGAGATTATGGGTTCGAATACCGGATGGGACTGAAAACAAATACACGAAAGAATAATCTTTTGATTTGGATTCACATGAATGTCCTCAGTGATGTATAGTTACTGTGCAGTGATACGGCTACAATATACATTCATCATATCACAGAAGTGAGGTTTGTAATACGTAACTATTATACTGGGTTCATCAGTCAGTTTCACACGTAAAGAGCCACCCCCTCGTGCTGGGTGCTGGGTAACGCTAAGAGCTCTTCACCCCAACCCCCCAGCCCAACCCCCCGTGTGGACCCGGGGGTATATTTGGTCCACCAACCTGTTTGCCTTGGGTTGAGGAAGGGATTCTGGTGGTTGAGGGCATAGGAACCAGGAACAGTGTTCTTATTGCTCAACACACCACTTCGGCCCTATCACCTAGACGGGTGGTTGAATGGGCCTGGTTCAACCAATCGGCTGGTCACGCCAAGCCCTGAGCATTACATTATGTAACGTTCCCCAAATTTTGAGAATTGTAAAATGCTATTTTTAAGTCTTGGCGAATGTTTAGAACTTCTGTATTTCAAATACACACTTTCATGTTTTTGCCTAGAGTCGTTTGCCCAGAAGGCGGTGGCCCATGGGCCAATCTGGTCGAAGAATTAATCTTTTAGTTTTTCTGCTAGAGTATATCACTCGAGTTTCCTTGGCGCTGCAAGTCGGAGATCCACATGAGTTTGGCATTGTCCTTGTGACACTCCGTGGAGGGTGGGGAGCTCGGATGATGAACCATTAAAAACTAACCATGGCTTACGAAACCCCCCTTAAAGAAACAAAACGTCCACTTGACACTGATCCAGACGGTAACGACCAACGACTGTCCACATCCATTGATTACTGGCCACGTTTTCTCGTGATTGAGACTCAAGATAGCACAAGACTAAAGTTGAACCCTTTTGCAATACAGAAAGGCATTGCTGGTGACGTTAACAATATCAAACGTTTACGTTCAGGTGCATTGCTCGTTGAGTGCAGCAAAAGACAACAGGCAACTAACCTGATGACTACTGAAACATTCGTCGGCATCCCAGTATCGGTATCTCCTCACAGAACACCAGCAAAGGAATCATCAGAGATAGAGATCGATTGTTTGCCGACATGTCTGAACTTGATATTGTTTCAGAAATGGAAGATCAAGGGGTGACATACGTTTAGCGTTTTACAACACGTAAAAACCAGGAAACCATTCAGACTAATACGTACCTGTTTTCGTTTTCCTCCCCAAATGCTTCCAGATCAGTAAAGGCGGGATATTGTCTCATTAATGTCGACACCTACACACCAAATCCTTTAAGGTGTTTTAAATGCCAAAAGTTTGGTCATGGTGTTAGTACTTGCACATTGTCTTTTGTGTGTGCTCTCTATGGTGAGAAGACACATACAACAGAAGACTGTGACAGTGACTTTAAGAAATGTACCAACTCATGTGCAGGCAATCACTCATCATTCTCAAAAGATTGTCCGATCTGGAAACAGCAGATGGAGATTAGTTTTCCTGATGCCAAAAAGCTTGTCTTAAGATCTGAAATTAAGGAAACCTATGCATCCATAAACCAAAACATCGTCTGATTCAACTCCTCCAATAGCCAAATCATCTGTAAGCTGTCAGACGAATTTAACTTGGTTCAAAACCGATTCTCCTAAGATTTTGTCACCTGCTATGTCTACACAAACTGCGGAACCACTTCCTGTTACGGCCCAAATCCAAGCAGAACCATCTCATGATCGTGACAAATTGTCTCAGTCAACTCAAAGGTCTCAATCTAACACAAACGTCAAAAGCAACAGCAAACCGGAAGCCAGATTCTTAAAAAGGACATGGACGTGTCCGAAAACGTCCATTCTAGGGCACATAGCTTGTCGCCCTCAAAGAAGGTGTAGGGTAGATCCCCTATTAATCCACCTAAAAAATAGGTCTATCTAAACATATCGTGCAGTGGAACTGTAGAGGACTGCGGACAAAGTTTAATGAAATACAGCTATTAATCCAGGATTTAACACCAAGAGACGTATCTGAAACAGAAAAATAATTTTAGCTTACGTCAGTTTTAAGCCTATCATTGTTATTCCCCTCCAGGTGATAGAGCCACTGGATGTTCTACTATCCTTATACGACAGGATGTTATTCACAATGATGTTACACTTAACACTAATCTCCAAGCTGATGCAGTGCAACTTACTCTGGGTGTAGCATTTACATTATGCTCTCTGTATATTCCACCTTCATCGGCACTTCAACAGACTGATCTTCAATTACTCTATGATCAACTTCCGAAACCATGTGTTATTATGGGTGACCTAAACGGTCACAACCCACTCTGGGGCAGTGCTAACACTAATACTAAAGGAAAAATACTTGAAGATTTCATTTCCAATAATGACATGTGCATATTTAATGATGATTCAAGCACCTATCTGCATCCTGCAACTGGCACTTATTCGTCTCTGGATTTGTCTCTTGCAGATTCTAACCTCCTGAATGAATTTGATTGGTCTTTTCATAATGACTTTTGTGGAAGTGACCACTTCCCAACTATCCTTTCAGAAATAACTCCATCTGATTCTCCATCGTATACAAGATGGAACTTTGCAAAGGGTCTAACTGGTCTTTAAATCAAACTATTTGTGAATCGAAATTGCGACCTGAATGTTTCAGTGATATAACTGATCCCATTCAAACGTTTGCTGACGTTTTAAAGCAAATAGCTAATGAGTGTATACCAAAGTCCTCTACGACTCCACATGTACAAAAACCATTGTTTAATACAGATTGTAGACAAGCCAGAAAATCGAGGAAAAAGGAAGAGCATTATTTCCGCCATCATCCAACTGTCCATAACTTAAATGAATTTAAAATACATTTAAACAAAACAAACGACAATCTTGGAGAAATTATGTCTCAAAAATTAATTCACGCACCCCAATGTCTAAGGTATGGAACATGGTTCAAGAATTAAAGGCAAAGGTTAAAAAACTGCTGTTCACCATCTTAAAGATGGTGATAATTTAATTACTGACAAGTCTAAAATTACAAATAAAATTGGCGAAACTCTTGCCAAAAATTCATCATCGGCAAATTATGTCCCTCATTTTCAGAGATATCAGAAACAACAGGAAAAGACAAAACTTAATTTCGAATCAAATAACGGTGAAGATTATAACGAAGGTGTTTTCATTACATGAGCTACATAGTGCTCTTGAGCAAGCTCATGACACTGCAGCGGGTGATGATAATATACATTACCAGCTACTGAAACACTTACCTGAACCATGTCTGAAGACACTTTTAGATATATTTGACCAAATATGGACGTCTGGAGAATTTCCTCCTTAGTGGCGTAATGCCATTGTAGTCCCAATACCAAAACCTGGCAGGGATCATACAGATCCGTCGAATTACAGACCAATATCTCTAACTAGCTGTATCTGTAAAACCATGCAACGTATGGTGAATTATAGATTAACTTGCTATCTTGAAATCAATAACCTTATAACAAATATTCAATGTGGTTTCAGGAAAAATCGTAGTACCATTGATCATTTGGTACGTTTAGAATCCTTTGTTAAAAATGCTATAGTAAATAAACAACATGCTGTATCAATTTTCTTTGATCTTGAGGAAGCTTATGATACGACCTGGAAAGATGGCATTTTGAAGGATTTACATGACTTTGGTTTGAGGGGTCGTTTACCTCTTTTTATATCACAGTTTTTAAGAAACAGGCAATTTCAAGTCCGAGTGGGTTCAACCCTGTCTGATCATTACAATCAGGATCAGGGTGTCCCTCAAGGCAGTATTTTGTCTGTCACTTTATTTAGTATCAAGATCAACAGTTTATCCAAGGTTTTAAAGGATTCAATCGATGGATCACTTTTTGTGGAAGATTTTAATATTTCTTGTCGTGGTAAAAATATGCATACTATTGAACGGCAATTGCAGTTGTGTTTGAATAAAATAAATAAATGCTGTCTTGAAAACGGCTTTAAATTTTCTAAGTCAAAATATAATTGTCTACACTTCTGTAGAAAATATAAGCTGCGTAAAGACCCAGAACTATCTTTAAATGGCACTCCCGTCAAAGTTGTCAAGGAGGCCAAGTTCTTGGGTCTAATTTTCGATTCCCATTTAACTTTTTTGCCGCATATTAAACCCCTTAAAGCTAAATGCCCGAAGGCCCTTGATTTGTTGAAAGTTGTTTCCAACTCAAAGTGGGGAGGAGATCAAGCTACCCTCCTCCACGTATATTGATCATTGGTCCGCTCGAAACGTGATTATGGCTCCATCGTATATGGTGGAGCCTGCAAAAGCAACCTGCAATTACTTGATTCTGTCCACCACCAAGGCCTAAGACTTTGTCTCGGGTCCTTTAGAACCTCTCCTATTGAGTCTCTATGTTGAGGCTGATGAGCCATCCCTTAACCAACGTCGTATCAAATTATCATTACAGTACATAACAAAACTCGATTCTAACGAGTCTAATCTTGCATTTAACTGTGTTTTCAATCCTCTTTATGATGATTTATACAACGAAAAGTCTTCTCTTGTTCCGCCTCTTGGGCACAGAATTAAACCATTCATTTCTGCTGCCGGCATTGAGCTGGGAAATATATCTCCTTCCCGTCTTCTTTCTTCTCCTCTTTGGCAACTGGTGAGGCCTGAAGTTGACCTAACTCTGACAAAGTTTAAGAAATCTGAAACTAATGAATTACAGTATAAACAAGAATATAATATATTACAAGATAAATATGTTTACAATACATACAAATCCTTATTTACAGATGGGTCCAAGGATGGTGGCGCGGTGACATGTGCCACTGTCATTGGATCCAGAACAATATCTTCTCGACTACTAAATAACATCTCTATTTTCTCAGCAGAAGCTAACGCCATATTAACAGCTCTTAAATATATTAATATTACATTTTTCTCTGCACTTTTTTCAAACATCATCGGAAAACCTATATCCCAAACCATTATGTTATCAATCCTAATGTTTTAAAATCTAACGAATTGTTTAACTGTAAACAAATAGGTGTTTTAACAAAAATATGTACATTCTGTAATACAATCATGAAAACTGTACAATCTTCCATGTAAACCATCCCGCCATCCTATGCACACTTAACTGTTTATTTGTACCTCTTATGCCGAGTACCAGTGAAGGTCCGGGTTAGAATTGATTTTCAGTAACCCATGCTTGTCGTAAGAGGCGACTAACGGGATCGGGTGGTCAGGCTCGCTGACTGGGTTGAATGTAAATTTGAATCTAGATGGGGATACGGGTGAGGATATGGACTTGGATGTAGATTTGGATTAGAACGGAGATATGGTTGGGAATGTGGATTTGAATGTAGATGGGGATAGAGGTGAGGATATGGATTTGGATGTAGTTGGAGTATAAGGATGTGGATGTAGATTTGGATTTAGATTTGAATTGAGATGTGGATTAGATTGGAAAGGGCGATAAGCCTGGATGTGTGTTGGAAATGGAACATGGGGAAGGAATGTATATCTTTAAACGGGATGAGTACATATATTGCGGATAGGGATGATGATTGTTGGTGAGTTCGTGGGTGTAGACGGCAACGGGGGAAAGACATGGATGGTTCCATGGATTAGGGAATGTCACTGTTTGAAACTAGGGATGAAGATCGGGATGCGGATAAAGGAAATGTATTAGGGAAGGGAATGGGAAAAATCTTTGAGGTTGTGTAAGTGAATGATGGCGATTTATTTGGATGTAGCTGAGCATAATGGAACATGGGAATGGGAAGGTTGGGGTTGGAGATTGTGGGCGTGGCTCTGGAATGTGGATGGTGATGGTGAATGGGGAAAGAAAGGGAGATGGAGACGGGGAGGGGGACTTTGCTGGGTAAGGTAGACGTGGAAGTGGATTTAGATGTGAATTTGGTGGATGTGGGTTTGGATGTGGATAAGGAAAATATAATGCGACGTGAACGAGCGACGGGGATTGAAAAAATGAGATTTTGGGTGGGACGTTGATGAAAATGGGAATGGGACTTGTGGAAGGGATATGGGATGTGAATTCGGCTGGGTGATGCTGTTAGCCACGAGGGTTTTCTGTCGAAGGGAGGTAACTCTAACTACCGATAGCGTTGAAGGTGCCGTTTGTCAGTGAGTTGCAGAGATTCTAATGTTAATAATTAAGTAACAGATAAGTAATAAAAAATGATTGGTACATGCTGCCAGGATATCTAGGACGTAACGTGGATGTCAGTGGGGACTCTGGATCTTGAATAAACAAGTACGTGATGTATTAAGCTACATGTTTTCAATGAATATATATATGGTGTAATTGGATATGGCATCAAGATGTGCTCATAGACCTGTCCGGGGACAGTGAAGTAAGCGAAGATTGCGGATGGATATTGATTGAATGGTGGGCATGTGGAATATGGATGTCAGTATGGAGGGTGTGGGTAAGGTGGTGCCGGATGGTGGAAGGAAGGAGATATGATGTGGATAGAAGAAATTGGTGCACGTGCATTCCGGGAAAGAGAAACAGAGCAAATGAATGCCACACAATACTGTCACTTTGGAAAGCTCAACCCCTGCCCTTGCAATCGTTCAAAAAATTAAACGGCTATTGAAACGCATACCATGCAAAGGCTCACGTCTGCACAACGTCATGGGGCCGTCGGGATGGTCCGTGGGGGAATGTCTCAACGACAAGTGGCTGCACATTTCCACTGCCACCGGAACACCATTTCTGCACTGGTGAGACGCTACCAGAACACAAATGACGTCATCGATCGGCCACGTTCTGGACGTCCACGTGTAACAACGCCAAGACAGGACAGATGGATAAGGGTGACCCATCTTCGCCACAGGTTTCAGACTGCAGTGATGACTGCCCGAACCATCCCAGGACTTCGCCGTATCCACCCAAACACAGTTCGACAACGTTTACGTCATCACGGGATCAGATCATGACGTCCCGCCATACGGCCTATCCTGACACAACGTCATCGACAAGCTCGCCGAATGTGGTGCCGAAATCATGTATTCAGACCCTTGTTTTGGTGGAGAAATGTTGTTTTTACAGATGAGTCCAGGTTTAACATTTCCCATAGTGATGGACTTCAACGTGCCTATAGACGCGTGGGAGAACGTTATGCACAGGCCTGTGTCTTGGAGAGGAATCGCTTTGGTGGTGGTTCCGTGATGATTTGGGGTGGAATAACAGCACGCCAAAGAACTCCTTTGGTGATTGTTCAGGGCAACTTAACTGGTGTGGGCTACAGGGATCAGATTCTTCGACCTGTGGCAATTCCTTTTTTGCAACGTCATGGCCCTGGGTTAACATTCTAACAGGACAATGCCCGCCCTCATACGGCAAGGGTTGCTATGGGTTTCTTCCAACACCACAACGTTGACTTACTGCCTTGGCCTGCAAATTCAGGATCTCTCCCCGATAGAGAATGTTTGGGACGAGATGGATCGACGTCTATGCCGTCTTCCTCATCCGCCAGATAACGTCCTTGACCTTGCAACAGAACTTGAGAGAATCTGGGGTGACATCCCACAAGCCTTCCTTGCACGTTTGATAGGCTCTATGAGTCGTCGATGCACTGCTGTTCTCAATGCCGATGGTGGACATACCCGTTATTGAGCTTGTGATATGGTCGTTTGACCCCTGTCCCGCTTGTGGACTCGTGACTTCATTGTGATTGACTTTTCAATTGAAATTCTCCCGACTTGTTATGGTCTCATGATCCCTCCATTTAAGTTTATATGTACCTTTGACATTGTTATCGTACTTATCAACTGGGATAATATTTTGACAATGCACAGTTTCTTTATGTGGCTAGTATGTAGAATGAGAATGAATATACAGATGTGGATGGACAAGTAGTAGTGGAATGGGGATGCGGGGTGGTGTTTGAGATTTACGATCGGGATCTTATGAGGGCGGAGTTTTTTGATAAATGATAAGTTATACACATAGTAATAAATGCATTGTGTCAAACGCATTCTAAGAATACAATAAACGTGTTTTCAACCCATCCGTTTTTACGGCAATTATACCTTTATATTCTTTGTTATTTGCGATATTCTCGGAAAACCGGGGACACTGACGTTCCCAACTCTTTCGTCCACATAGTTTTGACTGCTCATTTCGGAGACATTTAAAGCGAGAGCTAACCCCAGGTGCATCAGACTTTGTGCGCTCCTAAAGGCGGACACATTTTGTTTTCAGTCAACACTTGATTCACATGCTAACCACGTGAGATATAAAATTGCATTTTGATTTGTGTTTGTGTGCAGATGCACGAGCGCGGTGTTGCGAATGGAAAACACAACAATAGCTTCGTTAACACCATCAGTTCCCTTAATGTCTTTGGTCTTGTATCTGTAACTCACCAGACCCGTGAAGATCCGGGTTAGAATTGGTCTTCATCAACCCATGCTTGTCGTAGGAAGCGACTAACGGAATCGGGTTGTCAGGCACGCTGACTTGTTTGACACATGTCATTATATCCCAATTGCGTGGTGGATCGATGCTCATGCTGTTGATCACTGGATTGTCTGGTACAGACTCGATTATTTACAGACCGCCGCCATATAGCTGGAATACTGTTGAGTGCGGCGTAAAACAACACACCACCACTGTAACTTACCAGCAGCAAGTGACGAATGTCGTTACCACTTCCAATGTCAAAATGTTGATTAGCATGTAATGTTTACACATGTCCCAATCCACGTTTTTGTATCTCGTGAAACACAACTGATCAGAACAGAAACTATGGAAGTCTCCCACTTTAATTCGTATCCCACTCCTAGGAATGTGTCTACACCGACAGCATATCATGAATTTACTATGTACAACATCTGTTTGTCGCCGTACATCATATTACATGAATATAGAAAGTGTGTCCAATCTGAACACATGCATTTGGCATAATTTCCATACTTTAATAATGTGAAATGCGTAAAAATGATACTGTGCAAAGACAATAACATGAAGACGTAAAGTGCGTCATGAGGTTAATGTACAAATATAACAACTTGAAGACGTCAGTGCGTCATGAGGTTAATGTACAAAGATAATAACATGAAGACGTCAGTGCGTCATGAGGTTAATGTACAAAGATAATATCATGAAGACGTCAGTGCGTCATGAGGTTAATATACAAAGATAATAACATGAAGACGTCAGTGCGTCATGAGGTTAATATATAAAGATAATAACATTAAGACGTCAGTGCGTCATGAGGTTAATGTACAAAGATAATAACATGAAGACGTAAAGTGCGTCATGAGGTTAATGTACAAAGATAATAACATGAAGACATCAGTGCGTCATGAGGTTAATATATTAAAGATAATAACATTAAGACGTCAGTGCGTCATGAGGTTAATGTACAAAGATAATAACATGAAGACGTAAAGTGCGTCATGATGTGAATGTACAAAGATAATAAAATGAAGACGTCATTGCTTCATGAAGTTAATGTACAAAGATAATAACATGAAGATGTAAAGTGCGTCATGAGGTTAATGTACAAAGATAATATATGAAGACGTCAGTGCGTCATGAGGTTAATGTACAAAGATAATAACATAAAGACGTCAGTGCGAAGGCAAATGCCTTTGTCTCGGTTAATGGCTGGCTTCTTTCTTTGGATTTCGATGCTTTCTTAAAGTTTCCTCTTTTGCTCTCTGTTGATGTTGGTTTGTTGGCAGGAAAATTGTGGTCGGGATTCTTGACTAGGTGTTCCGAAAGGGCAGATTTTCATGTCAGATTTTTCAACAGAGGTCTTGTGTTCTTTTATCCTGGTGGCTATCGGGCGGGATGTCTCTCCTATGTAGTTGACTCCACAGATGCATGCTATTTCATACACACATCCTCTGAGCATGTATATGAAATTGACATAGCTGGGGTAACGTTCACTATCGAAGGGGACTACGAGATTAGAGCATGTATATGAAATTGACATTGCTGGGGTAACGTTCACTATCGAAGGGAACTACGAGATTATACCCTGCGTGTTACGAACACCCTGAGATATGAAATTTGGAAATTATGTGTTGGAGGAATATTTTAAACAGTGACTTGCGTGTACCTGTAGATTGGGGACTGGTTCGAAAGGACGTGTGCGTCATTTACACTCATGAACACTTGCAAATATTTCGTGTTGTACATTCGTCCACCGAGTGCGTTTTGGTTCAGTTTGTCATGAGTGAGTTTGATAGCAAAGGAATCAATCACATTGTAGATCGGGGGCTGGAAATGGAAGTTTATCTAAAGAATCATCATGTTTATCAGTGACAACATGTCCCCTTTACCAGGTTAGCAATGACACCAAGAGACACATCGATCTGCAAGGGACAGGCATTGACGTTATCGCGTCAGGTATATTTGCAACACAGAACATGAGACTGGTCGCATCTCTCCAGTAGAAGTACCACTGTTGTACATTTTGTATGTTCAAAGGGAACCACGCCCATTATCTATAACGGCGATATTAACGTAATTGTTTACACTGGTATCACTGTTAGCTCCTGGCATTCATGACTTCAATCTAAAGTTGCAAACAACAAAGGGAATTACAATAACATACCGATTCATGCTGTTTTATGTATTCTGAGTTTGGTTTACTGCATGAATACCTGTTTACGTTACAATCGCGAAGATACAGTTATAAAGGTATTTGGCCTGCGTTCGATTGAAGAACGAGTAACTTATCAATGAATTTTAAGCAGGACAGTAGTCCATCATAATCTGACTTAGATCATTACCATGGAGTAACATGTGTTTGATGCCAGTTTTCTCACATAGGTTTCTCAAGCACAGGTGTATAACAAAACGCATTTTCACATGTTATGTTTACAATGTACTTCCAACTATATATCACGCTTCGATAACATTCTGATGCCCATTTTGAAAATACTGTTTTTGACACTATCCAACTCATGTATCCCGAATCAAATGAACTCACTGTCAAACACATAGTCAAGTCATTGGCATGTGTATAAGAATCATTTATTGCTTATAAGCTATACGTATATACATAGTATACATGGAGAGGTACCTATAGAGGTATCTAAAGGTGCAGTAACATGCATGAATCCTAGCTGGTGGGTATCCTAGTGGTTAAGGGTTCGCTCGTCACGCTGAAGACCCGGGTTCGATTCCCCACATGGGCACATTGTTTGAAGCCCATTTCTGGTGTCCCCCGCTGTGATATTGTTGGAATATTGCTCAAAGTGGCGTAAAACTACACTCACTCACTCACATTCATGAATCCGTATAACATTTTCTAGTTTAGCAGTTTTAGTAAATAACATTTTAAGGCTTCACGGATATAACTGTATGCAAACATAGAAAGGATGTGAGGGCAAGTGAGTGTTGTCTTGAAAGATAATTGGTGTATGACGTGATATTTTCAAACAAGAAAATACCCGGCTAGAAACAAACACTAACAACTGTGTGATGCAAGATGATTGTCAAACTTAGTGGTCTGCAGTGATTTATCGACCTTCTTGGAATCCGTCAAAATCAAGAATGATACCCCATGCACGTGTATGGGGTTACTGCGTTGGGCACGTGCATCCCATGCGTTGTGTTTAGGGTTGGTAATAAAGAGAAATGGTGGTGCGTTCTGTCTTTGAAAAGTTACCTTATTAACACGTATAAATACTTCCTATCCAAACTGGAAGTTCAGGTCTCCCAACAGTTTTTTAAGAGTATATTTAGTATCACAGCGTGTTAGTTAATGGGAGGAGACAGTCTTGGAGGTAGCAAACGTTTACCCCTTTGGTGTCACTACCTTGAGGGTGCATGACGATGAGTGAGTGAGTGAGTGTGGTTTTTCACCACTTTTTCAATATTCCAGCTATGGTTGCGGCGGGGGAACACAAGAAATTGGTTGTGGGGAATCGAACCTTTATCTTTGGTGTGGCAAAGGAATGCTTCACCCAAAAGGCTGACCCAGTTGTTGGATTAAAAAATGAATTGCAAAAAGGACTTGGACATTAAATCCAAAATTATTTATCTCCTTTCAAAACTTGGAATAATTTCAGTACAAATTCGTCGGGCAAAAGGAGTAGTAATGGCTACGGCCATGTTAACGGAGACTGATTTTATTTCAACTGTTAATTTGTTCGATAGTCCATGTATTTTTTAAAGGAAATTTGGCTCGACACATGGGCGGAAACTCTATTCTGATAAGTGTTAGTGGACACTCTACCCTTTGGAGGATGGCCCCAAGACACAACATTGAACAGTCATGGATGGTACATGTGTTTGCAGGGAGGAATCTACATCTACCAACTGATAGACTGGTTCGCGACATCATTCTGGGTGTGGCTTGCCGCCTTTCTGGAGTGCCTTGTCATTGGCTGGATATACGGTAACAGCAAGAATGGATTGAGAGGACAAACTGGGATTCTGTGATGTATTTTAGCGATATCTGAAGCATCATAGTAGTACATTGGTACAATATAAGTTGTTCACAGTTCACGAGGATTACATCAACACATGGGCCCCGAGGGACTAGTGAACATCGTAATGAACCGTTTGAAGCACGGGTATCGAATCATAATAAGTAGTACCATAGTTAGGCACATAGCCAATACCGAAGAAAAATAAATTTAAAGTTATATCCCTTCCATCGATTTGCATTCGAAAACATCGGTAATTTTCGTACATCAAACGTGACTCAATTATTCGAAATAAAGTAATGACTAACACAGATTACAAAATAAAATCCCACAGTTCGGCATTTTCGCAGCGGGTAACATAGAAACTGTTAATTGCTTGTAAGCGGGGTAAGATAATGTGATGTAAGATAATGGTATGACTTCATCTATGTTACGCGTCACACATGGTATACGTTGTCTACAGAATAACTTGACCACAATGAAGTTATGTTTCTCTTGACGTTTATAACGAACTGGCGGATATTACGAATGATTAGATTTTTTTATACTGAACTACGGTTATAACGAACTAAAATAATGTTCCCTTTACCTAGTGACCATTTTTTTTGGTACTTTCAAAAGATGTTTAAAAAAATTGTCTATCGCTTGTGCATGTCAGACTTTAGATTTGAATTAGCCTCTCGGCTTTGACAGATACAACAATCTGAGAAACATTAAAGGGAATATACATCTGGGAACAGTTGAAGATGTGATTTTAAAAAAGGTATCCTGACTGAAAATGAAATATATTATTGAGATTCATTAGATCATGAATTATGCATTAAGATAATACATTCTATTTACAGAAATGTCCAAACATATTACTGTTTGCATTAACGGATTGCATGTGTTCATGTATATATTTCAATTTGCAATGTATATGACAATTTGCAATGTGCATTTCATAGAAACGAATTTCATATGCACAGACATAAAGTATATGCTCTTGTTTTATATGCAGGTGTGGGAAGGTTTTGTCAGGACGTGGAACGGATGCTAAGAAGACAACCAGGAACATTGATGAAGTTCTCTTGGTGTATATCTACACCTCCCATTGTGTTGGTAAGAGTGAGTGAGTGAATGAGTGCCGCAATATGACGGCGCAGGGCTCAAGAACTGGCCTTGACACGTTGTACCCAGAAATCGAAACCGGGCTGTCGGCGTGACAAGCGAATAGTTAAACTACTAAATCGTCGCATGACCAACTGGATAGGATGCCTGACAGGACATTGGAAATGCGTTTTTCTATCCCCTGTCCACGTGATTCGAAATTAGGTTGAGATCTGGTCTTCACTTGCGCTCAGCATTTGCGGGATACAAAAGCACTGCCCGCTTAGAGTATTAAGCATTTCCTATCTTAACAACGTTTGATGTTATTGCTGTGTGATGTGCTATCATGTGATAGATATAACAGTGTCATCACAATATTTTTTAATCTGTTAAAAGAAAGGAGGGCCGTTGTTAAGATAGGAAGTAGTAACGTGTTCATATTAAACCTCCGCTTTTTAACGTCCTCAACAAGTGTTACCTATTACATTTATTGTATGGTACCCGTGAAGATTCGGGCTAGGATTGGTCTTCAGCCACCCAGACTTGTCGTAAGAGGTGAATAACGGAATCGGGTGATCAAGCTCGCTGACATGGTTGACGCATGTCATCGTATCCGAATTGTGCAGATCGATGCTCATGCTGGTCCACACTCAATTATTTCCAGCGTATAGCTGGAATATTGCGGAGTGCAGCGCAAAACAAGAAACAAAAATATTGTGTGCGAGAGAACTTTATAACAACAGTTTGAAACACGTTGAACGCGTCCACACCTCATCTAATGCTGATTGTGAAGATTCATCTTCAGCAACCCATACTTGTCGGAAGAGGCGACTAACGGTATCGGGTGGTCAGACTTGCTGACTTGGTTGACACATGTCATCGTATCCAAGTTGTGTAGCTCGACGTACATTGTCTGGTCCCGAAACGATAACTTACAGACCGGCACCATATAGCTGGAACATCACTGCGTGCAGCGTTAAACAACAAACCAACAGACAAACAAAACATATGCAATGCCACTTGGGCAAATGTCCACCATTATATTGTTTCCTGATTTTTTGTTCTTTTCATAGTGACAGTGAGTTCCCACCAGACGCTAACATATGACGGATACACGTACCCGTCTTCTGCCAGCGCTGTAGGGTTTGTGCTCGCTATGTTGCCTATCATCCCAGTCCCTGTCATCATGGTCATGGAACTCAATAAAGCCCAGGGGGCATTGTGGGAGGTGAGCTTCCTGACATTTTGCTCGATGGTTTCTGCTCGTCATAATACGAATCACCACATTTACTGACAAACGAAATGTACACCTGTGTATCTATTGAATAGCCTATTGGTTAAAGTGTAGCCTCGTCTCGCCAAAGTCTTTAGTTTGGATCTTCACATGGGTACCGTGAAGATTAAACACTCCTGTTGTATTGCTGGGATGTTCTTCAAAGCGTCGGAAATCATACTCACTCACTCATCTTAGCGATACATATACGTTATGGTCTATTGTTTTTTCTTTAGACATTGATCCTGTACCGCGTGAACAATGTGAAGAATGTTTGACCGATGAACGTGTTGCGCCGCTTTAGCTATATTCAAGCAAACCACTTCGGATAGACACAGAAATGAACTTCAAACTTTGAAGAATTGAACTCGCCAGGTCACCTTTCGCCCTGACCATTGGCATGATGGTCAATGATCAAGTTTGCCCAAAGGTCACAGACTGCTCTGACCCTAAATTCATCATACATGTACCATCATTTCTTTAATGTTTTTTTTTTGGCATGTAAATGTTGACATGATTCGGATTCGCGGAAGGGACTGGGATCAGGATTCAATATAATATCAGTTGCTTTTCTTAATGAATAAACTACATGTTCTTTCCTTTCAGTGGTTTGTGCTCACATTACGACCTTCATACGACTGGGAGCCAGCCAACAAGTCTTGTCAACGTGATTATGAAACTGACAACCATACATTTGTACTGCCAGTCAAAACATTCATACCTCGTCGTCTCCGTTTACGATTGTGTGAGGACGGGTGACATCTTGAATTTATAATATTCTAAATTTAAATCAAACGATGGAACATTTAACTGCATTCCTTTCTTTTTTCAGATTAAAACATATTCAGAATCTAATGACCTTGACTCCGCGACTAAAGGTTCAACCTACACATCATTAGTCAACACTTACTAGTTAACACGTGACAGCTATTTATGTTTTCCATGTCCAGAATTTATTGCGAGTGAGGAAAATCACTGTGGCTAGGGCAAGACCAGGAACCAGAAAAAAACAGATGACATCTACTAACGACTTACGCCGCTTTTAGCAATATTCCATGATTACGACAAGCAAGTATACTTATCGGACGGATGTGATTGCTTTACGGTACGACCAGTCACTCAGTCAATAAGAAGAAGTAACTGGGGCTGAACACACGTAGCTTTTATTAATTCACTGAAAACATTTTCTCCAAAATTCAAACCTCAAACGACGTTATTTACGTATTGGTTTAAAAAAGATTAAAAGCGCGTCTGACTTACACCAAATACATTTTTCTTTTAAACTTTAATTGAATTACCAAAGCAATCGTTTCTTCTGATCACTGTTGACGACACACCTGCAGGTCTATCAGATCAGACATCAATCAGACACTTTGACACCTGGAGCCTAAGACCCAACGGGTATCACAGGAGCCACGACATCATTCTCTGGAGTTTTTTCTTTATATGCTGCTCCAGTGTTAGCCTCTTCCTGTTCTCCAACATGCTCAGGGTCAAGGACATTTTTTCCACTGTCAGAGGAATCGTCAGGTTGAAGGTTGACCTCTTGGCCTTCACCTCCGACTGTTTCAGTATTGGCCTCCTCTTCCTCTCCAACATGCACAGGGTCAAGAACTGTCATCCCACTGTCAGGAGAATCATCAGGTTGAAGGTTGACCTCTTGGACTTCACCTCCGACTGTTTCAGTATTGGCCTCCTCCTCTTCTCCAACATGCACAGGGTCAAGGACAGTCTTCCCACTGTCAGGAGAATTACCAGGTAGAAGGTTGACCTCTTGGACTTCACCTCCGACTGTTTCAGTATTGGCCTCCTCCTCTTCTCCAACATGCACAGGGTCAAGGACAGTCTTCCCACTGTCAGGAGAATTACCAGGTAGAAGGTTGACCTCTTGGACTTCACCTTCACCTGTTTCACCGCCAGTTGTCAGGCCTTGTGCCTCTGGTCCTGGCACGGTTTGGGGGTTGCTGTCCTCACCTTGTGCATTGAAGTAATACTGACACGTTGTTCTCCCACCGAATGAAGGGAGACAAGCGGAATATTGGCAACACCTGTTGGCAGCGTTACAGTCACTCCCGAGAGGTCGACACTGAAATTGACCAAGACGTATCTACGTGACGTTACCTGATATTGACGACAATACACGAGAAACAGCATAACATCATGGAAACATTCATCCTTATATTGTTTGATGTAGGTGATAACGCCAAGTGCTGTGTAAATATAAGAAGACCTGGACCCGATTGCTCGAAACAAGCTTAAGTTTTACTCAATTTCAAACTTGGTTTGACAATTTGAAACAACTGAAATTTTAACTGCATTTTTAAAATACGAAGGCCCAAGCAACTTAAGGAATCTAACAACTAAACTCAAAATGTCTACTATGATTAAGTTTAATATTGATTTCAGTTCATTCTTGAAAATGCATTTTCCTGCGTTTTCTCAGAAACTTAAGTTTGTTTCGAGAAATCGGGGCCTGATTACATAATTGTATTATTGCACTTGTGCTCTGACGTCAGTAAAGTAATATCTTCTGTCGTCATATGTAGTAAAAATATCTATTGCATTGTCTGTGTCAGTTTTTTCTTAATGCACATGCACTGTGTCAACCGTGTCTCTGTCTGGTGATGTATTTTAGGCTGTTAAAACATGCAAAACTCCAATTCTGACTATAGTGCCAACGTGTCTTTATGAAAAACTATCAGGTTTTCGCGAAGACGTGTGCGTGTCAAACCTCATCGCTCCTTCCGTCACAATCACATGCAAAGGCAAGGTAAATAGAAACATCGGGCATCATCTTGGTGAAGGTATCATACAATCACATGGTCTCAGTGGGAAGGTCTCCAAATTCTGTCTCAATGCACTTGGAAGATTAGGCGTAGTCCTGTCCATGTCCCATTTTAGCACCATGGAAAATCTCATTTAAAATCGTACGTTATTTAACCACACTGATTACACAGCAAAGAGACCGCAAGAGAGTGGGTGAGTGGTTTTATGCCGCTTTTGCAATATCTTAGTGATACCACGGCTGGTGACACCAGAGTGGGCTTTTACCACTTTGGGGAATCGAACCCGGATCGTCGACGTGACGAAGAACTAACCACTAGTCTACTCTGCCTCCAGCAACCTCAATTATTCACAGGTGTCGATGATGACCATGATGAAAATTGAACTGCAGGTAGTAAGTGCAGTGTATGCTGTCAGATCAAGGCACTCACCTGGTCGTTACCTGTGCTGCATCTGTACTGACCGTTGCTGTACTGACATTGACCATTATTACAACAGGTACTGAATGGATCGTTGGGGTTGCAGGTTTGGTATTCAGGAACGCACTAAAACGAAGTGCAGTGTATCTACATTCAAAAGGTACGACAATGAAAAGATATATGCGTATTTGTTTCCTTTCAGACTCAGAACATATTTTAATGAGTTCTTATCAATTGTACGCGAAGTAACTTTTTACTGGTCCGATCAAGACACTCACCTGTTCGTTATCCTGAGCTGCACCTGTATTGGCCGTTGCTGTACTGGCATTGGCCATTGTTGCAACAGGTACTGACTGGATCGTTGGGGATGCAGATTTGGTACTCGGGAACGCACTGAAACAAAGAATGTTGTCTCAGTTTTCAAACAGCACGGTAATGAAAATATATACGCTTGCTGTTTTCCATTACCGTTTGAAAAGCGTTTTAATATTTGCCTTTAAAGACTGGTCTCTGATATCACGCACCTGTTCGTTACCTGCGCTACATCTGTACTGACCGTTGCTGTACTGACATTGACCATTATTACAACAGGTACCGAATGGATCGTTGGGGTTGCAGATTTGGTACTCAGGCACACACTAAAGATAGAATAAGTTTTAACACAAAACGATATGAACAAAAATCATTGCTATGCATGATATTGCCCTTGCCATTTACGAATGATTGAAAACTGGTTTCATTTGTGGATGGCGGATGCTGTAGAACTCATCGTAAATAAATGTAGAATTGTGTCTTATTAACCCGGAAGTTTTTTCTGTTCGATAAGATAACACACCAAGTTGACAACGTAGTACATACGTATACTGCTTTATCAAACAAAGAATGCATTGTGCAAATTTTCAAAGAATACGATAACGAAGAGGTAATATGCGTATTGTTTTCCATTAATACTTGAAAAATGTTTGAATAATTGCTTCAAAACACTGGTCCTCTGTTTTTGCTCACCTGGTCGTTACCTGCGCTGCATCTGTACTGGCCGTTGCTGTACTGACATTGACCATTATTACAACAGGTACTGAATGGATCGTTGGGGTTGCAGGTTTGGTATTCGGGAACGCACTGAAATAAAAATGCATAATCGCAATAATTACAGCTCGACAATGAAACGATATGTGCGTATCAACCTCAGTGTTGACAACTCAGCAGATACATATACTGCTTCATCTCACCTGTTCGTTACCTGCGCTGCACCTGAATTGGCCGTGGCTGTACTGGCATTGACCATTGTTACAACAAACACTGAATGGATCGTTCGGGTTGCAGGTTTGGTATTCAGGCACACACTGTGAAAAAGCATAATGGCGTAATTAGTCGGATATGGGTTTTGTTGAAGGCGGCTTGTACAGGAACTGTGCAATGATTGATACTATGAAACACGACCAACGCCATTGGGGTACGATCACATGCCACCAAGCATATCAGAGTCTGACTACCGATTTACAGTGCATAATTTGCCTGGCATGCAGAATCGCAATGGGGATAGGTGTTGTTATTAGCAAGTAGAGTGAGTTTGACATATTGTTTTGCTTATTTCCGCACTCAGCATTATTCCAGCTATATGACGGCGGTCTGTAAATAATCTGTAAATAATGGACCAGACAATCCAGCGATTGACACCATGAGCATCGATCTACGAATTTGGGATAAAACGACATGTCAGCGAGCCTGACCACCCGATCCCGTTAGTTGGGTTCAGCATGGGCTGCTGAAGATTAATTCTAACCTGGATCTTCACGGGTAGTAAATTGAGCGTAAACTCATGCCGATTTCAGCAATATGTCTGCAACATATCAGCAAGGGAAAAGCTGAAAACAGACTCATACGTTGTAACCATGGATTGAATCAGGCCCGCTCTCTTGGAGTGATCGAAGTGTGCATCATCTGACGGATCCATGCTATTCGCTTGGCTGTGTGAAGGACCACGAGCCTTTAAGGCAATATTCTCTGCATGAGTAACTGTTGTTGATGCCGAAAACTATAACTGAAATCTATTGGAATATAATATTCGTAGCAAACCCTGTCTTACTGATACATAGAATTTTAATGAGTGAGTTTAGGTTTACGCCGCTTTTAGCAATATTCCAGCATTATCACGGCGGGGGACACCAGAAATGGGTTTCACACATTGTACCCACGTGGGGAAAGGAACGCGGGTTTTCGGCGTGACGAGCGAACGCTTTAACCACTAGGCTACCTTGCAGCCCAAGAATCTGAATGAAGTTACCTGTCCGGCCCCTGCGCTGCAGGTGTACAGACCGTTGTTGTACAAACACTGTCCGTTGTTACAGCATGACGTCATGGGGTCATAGGGGTCACAGGTTTGATACTCCGGCACGCACTAAAACGTTGTATTTGTTAATGAATACCTGTATAGTAATACAGGATGGTGTATGCATGATATCATTTGATGTATTGTGAAATAAAATATGTTATATATATATATAATTTTTCATAAGTTTGTGAGAGTGATTTAGCTTTTATGCTCCTTTTTGCAATATCACCTGAATATCGATATCGTTATAGTAAATGATGTATTTACAACCTGAATGAAATATCAAAATATACACATTTTTATTATAATTTTGTGCGGGAGATAGTCAGTTGGGTTTTATACCGTCTTTCGCGATATTATTTTACCTGAACATCGATATAGTGTGGTGTATTAGTTTATTCTATGGCCAAATGCTATATCTCCCACGGCATAAATGAGTTAAGGAAACGGCTGCTTGTGGAATCCACGCTTATTTTATCTCCACTCGGTCTTTGTTAAGTATTTGTTTCCTAATTACGCACATTCATAAATAGAGTTTATAGGAAGATCGTTTCCTTCACAATTTAGTTCTTTGATAAAATGAAATTTGATTATAAAGGTACTAAATATTGTTTGATGAAGAGTATTACTAACTATGGTGAAGCGGAACACATTTACGCTAATGGCGATTAATTCTGAACTTGGTAGTAAGCGATATAGAAAGGCACAGGATTGGTGTTCAATGTTTACAATCAGAGACCGAAACAGTAAACACATGTTTTGTTTAATCTCACCTGTTCGTCTCCAGCGACGCACCTGTACTGACCGTTACTGTACTGACATTGTCCGTTGTTGCAACAGGGACTGTTTGGGTTGTTTGGTTGACACACTTCATACGCGGGAACACACTGAGAAGAAGGATAGTATGAACATACTCGGACGGCACTATTTACATTGTAAGCCTATATCAGCAGTGCCTATGGTATCATTGTGCTAGCCCACAGTAATATCGTGCGGTTTAACATTGATAACATATTTAGACACAGTATACTGACCGCGACTATAGTAGTCCATGTTATGAACCTTTAATGCCGAACGAGAGGTAAGTATATTTCAACGTCATTAGTTTTCATTTACACAACCCTTCAGCCGCTGACAATTCCACTCAGATTTAGCCATCATTTGAAATAACAAATATACTGCAATAAAAAACCTGGTAGGTGTAAAAATACCTCGAATGACATTGACTAACATACGGTACTTGAATCCCCGTCAAGTGCATTGCAACTAACATTGTCAGTATAATAATCATATCTTACCTATTTTTAAGTGCTGAAGTATATGCATAAAATATGTCAATCAGTTCAATTTCCCTTCAAACACCAATAATTAAACGAGAACTTATACCAATAAAAAGATCCTTCATAGAATATGCTTTAAAATTTTGATTCCTTGTGGTGGACAAATCAACACAGTCAAGCAAGACATGCTTGACAGTGTTTGTTTCATTACAAGGGATACAAACAAGGAATCCGCACCTTTTTATAGACATCCATACGTATATACTGTGTAGCTATATAGCTATAGCCAATATCGCATAAATGAATCCAGAAAACGGCTGTGCATGGAATACAAATTTGTGTTATCTCCACTGGGTCCTTCCAAAATATCTGTTTAATGTTTAAACCTATTCCAAATTATAGTAGGTACATGCAGGTAGTTTCTCATATATGTCTAAGTCTTTGATAAAATTAAATTTAATCATAAAGTTACTAATTCCTGTTTTCCTTGATGATGATGAAGTGAGTGATTGTGTTTAGCTTGAAGCCGTTTTTAACAATATTCCAGCAATATCACAGCGGAGTCACCAGAAATGGGCTTCACACATTGTATCCATGTGGGAAATCGAACCCAGGTCTTCGGCGTGACGATCGAACGCTATAACCACTAGGTTACCCCATGATAATGAAGAGTGATACCATCAATAGTGAAGCGGAACAAATCTACGCTTGTGACATCTGATGGTGTCATCAGGATTGGTGCTACAGATTTAGTATCAGAGACCAAAACAATAAACACATGTTTTGTTTGATCTCACCTGTTCGTCTCCAGCGACGCACCTGTACTGACCGTTACTGTACTGACATTGTCCGTTGTTGCAACAGGGACTGTTTGGGCTGTTTGGTTGACATACTTCATATGCTGGAACACACTGAGAAGGAAGAGAGTACAAGTCTTCCACGTTCTTCCTACTCAAGTTCCTATTAGCATACTAAGCCTACATCAGCGGACCTAGGTGTCATTGCGCTAGCTCACAGTGATATCATATACTGTTTAACATCGATAACATCTGCAGATGCTATAGGCTGACCCCGAGACGACTAGACCTTGTTCTGAACCTTTAATGCCGAATAAGAGGTAAGTACTAAATTTCAAAGTCTTTAAGTTTTATGTGACAAAAGTGTTGAAGTCTCGCTGCAAATGGTTTATCGGGACACGTATATGTACTATGTATAATCTATATGCACAATGAGAATTCTCATGATTATCGATTGTTTAATTATCATCATCATCACCACCACCATTGTTATGTACCTGTGAGGTGTCTTCTTCACACACAGTTATGAAAGGGTTGCCGGTAGGACTTCTGCACACACCGTTACCACAACACATCTGTAGAGGGTTATTTGGTTGGCACTGTTGTGTCAACGGTATGCACTGAAACCAAGAAATACGAGTAAGAGACAAGGTAGCACAATATGCGTACTAGAATATCTGTCAATACTGATCATCACCATCACTATATGGTACAGGACGGTAATGTTGAAGTGTCTGCTTTTGGTTTGAGATTAAATATATTCACCCATATTAGCATTAGAACATTGATGTTCTCACAAACCACAATCTGATACCTTATGATCACAATAATGTGAACTTGGATATCATTTTATTTGTATAACGCAGCATTCAGCAATATTCGAGCTCTATGGTCTGTAAATCTAGTGAACAGCATCATGAGCATCGATCTACGCAATTGGGATACGATTACATGTGTCAATCAAGTCTAAGCTTATTAGTGTTAACATGGTCTGTAAACAGACCCCCATACCTTTCTAAATATGTCTAAATTTAATCAAAATTAAACTTAAAACAAAACGAACAAACTTTACTAGCGAAACATGTTAATTGTGTACAACAGATTGAAGGAAAAAAAACTGCTTTTGTAACAATCCGAACCAAATGCCAAGCAAAGTGTGTGAAGATGTAATAATGATAAACAGTTAGATATCAATGTATCGAGGTGTTTTGTCTCAGTTCATTTATCAAATTTTTATTTTTTGTCATTATTGTTTACCTGATTGGATTCTTCACAGGTAGCAAAGGTAGCTCCAGGTTTAAGCATACATTCCGAGTTCCCACAACACCGTATTGACCCGGCTGTGCACAGACTACCGCTGGGTAGGCACTGAAATAGATAGGATTTGGGTGAGTAACTGAGATAAGGAGTTTTTCCTTTTTAGCGTTTCAGTTTGAGGTTAGAGGAATGCCCGATGAAATCACGAGCACGCGCATAATATGTTGGGAACATAAACGAGAGTGAACATGTATTCAAACCCAGATTTGTAGGTTTAAGGCGAACCTTCTGCTCAGTGAATTGCGGCCAACCGTGAACCCAGACAGAGTTTTTAAAATATCTACGGTTATATAGACTGAATAATCCCATCGTGTTTTGTCTTAGTTAACGCTAAATAAGTTTAACTAGGCAATGCAAAAGCTACCCAGTTTTGATGACCAGTATTGTCGACTAAAAGGAAATAGTTGTTTTATTTTTTCAAAAATGTAACTTTGTTTGAGAGTTTATATTTTTATTATATTTTAAAAGAATAGAAAACAAAACGCATTTGTCTGTAAAGATCCTTACTAATAGGTGTTGGTTTGATCGATTACACTACGACAATGCGATAATTCCATACAAGACACCCGGTACAACTATAGAGCGTAAATGACAAAATTGTCTAATGCTTAACATTGATTCTCAGCTATAATGTGAGGGTATACCGAATCTTTCTCTTTCAAAACAGATGTAGAACGTCAGTGCAAAGGAATATCCAGTTTTGACTACCTTCAGCAAAACATTCAATTCTGTTTGGAAATTCAATGATGACACCAAGTGTACGCGAATGATTGAACTATCAATTGTGTCAATGACAACCAACATCTCTAAAGAACCAGTATATGCACTTACCCCACCAGCTGATCTGCACACAAATCCGCTTCCCTCATACATGCATTGCCCATTGTTACAGCACTGCTGGTTTGACCCCGGAGTACAAGATTGAGACTCAGGCGTACACTGAATGAAAGAAGCATGGGATATCATCCAAGGAAACATCATCACATCGTAACGTTGAAGTATGGAACTTCATCCTTTCCTGAGATGACAATCTTTACACAATGTGACATCACCGATCTGTGTCAATGCATGTCGACTTATTGGCAACATATGAAATGTACAAATGAGCTAGAGATCGCCAACACGTGAAGGTAGACCACCATATTACGACTATGGGGACTTACAGTACTTTTGCTACCTTTTGGGACCCTAACTGGATTTACAGCATCCCCGCAATCACTGGCGGTAATATAATTGACGAGTTTAGACAAAATGAAAAATGAAAAATATACAACATTTTAAAGTATGGTGTGATAAAAATACGTCGAATGATTTTGCGACCTGCTTGACCCCAAGCTGGATTTGCACCATTCCTTCAAATGTTCACGGTTTTAACAAATTTAGCCATGAATTAAATGAACACATACTTTACGATTACAAACGTGGTAGGGACAATTATACTTTGAATGACTTGGTTCACATACCCTCTCGGGGAACAATCATTTTGCACTATTTCAACCTCTTTGAGTATGCAGCCAATGACAGCTGAGCCTTACATATTCATAATCATGAGGGCAAATCTGTATTTGAGGATACATCGTTGCATACCACTTGTCCATTTCCCTGACATGTGTTTCCAAACCCAGATGGTGACTTCGTACACTGATACCCAGCACAGCATTGGTACGATGAATAACACGCCATGTTGACAGGGGTGCACTGAAAGATTCAATAAAGCGCACAGTGTACAGAGCAGTGGAAAGACTCAACAAGTTCGTGATAACAATATATGATTTATGAACAAGAAATGTATATGTACCCAAATCTGGATGCAAGCGGAAAACTGTCAATATGACTGTCGTTGTATGGGCGTTTTTCTTATGTGTGCAAGCCTTTCCAATTTATACATTCAGAATATTTTATAGAATTATATATATATTCTTCTAATCAAATAATCCTTAAAATGTCATAGTTATAGGTAAATTTTACAATACATTATTTTCGGAAAATTAAACAAGTGTGTAATCAATTCTGTTCGAATTTAGGCAAAACTTGTTACTCATTTAAAAAAATTCTTAGTAGTTTTGAGAAGAGCAATAGTGTAGCTTTGGTAAAAATGGATGAGTGACTGTAGGTGTACGCTGCTTTTTATAATATTCTAGAATTTAAGTGGGTTTGTGGTGCGTGTGTATGCGTGTGTGCGTGCGTACGTTGGGGGCATCAGGGATGTGCTTTACACATTGTATCCATGTGAAGAATTGAAGCCCTCATCATGAGGCGGGGAAGATTTTAATCAATGAACTGACAAACCCCACCCTCACCCCCCCCCTCCACTTTGGTGAAACCCTTAGGCAAGGAGTATAAAGTGTTCAGAGATTCTGGATTAAGGACCAGTGGCTACAACTCACAGACTGTGTGTCGACGATGTCGTTAGCGCCCATCACGTCACCTTCAGGAACTCCTGCACCAATCAAGTCACCATCAGGAGTTCCTGGATTACTAGGGACCGAGTCCTCGGCGGCTGCCAGACCGCATACAAAGCAGCATAATACACCAAAAGCCTGACATCTTGTCCTGGAAATATATTTTGATAGTTAACATGGGAGATTGGGACTTTTTATCGACGTCTTACTCAACAAAATTGTCGGTAAATATTCGAGTCTGGAGCAACTGCCTGTCGAGACCTCAGTCAAGCAGTTTAGTTGACTACAACGACATACATGAGATCCTGGGGACATTAGTTTTACTCAGAATCCTATCAGGTTCATCCATATGATGTCCTTATATTTATTTAATGAAGCAACGATGTATTTTACCTTCAAGCAAATTCATAAAATTTACGATTGATGATTTTAGGTAAAATTTGGAAAACTGAAACAGAAAATTACTAGTTTGAATTTTCTAAATGATGGATGAAAAATATTAAAGATTCGAGTTTTGTTTAAGGTAATAACAATATTGATGTTGAGAGTAACATGAGCGAAGACGTTGTGTAGCTCTCGATATTAATATCGATTCCAGATGTTTGATAGATTTAAATTTGAGCCTGGCAATGATACTGAAAAATGATACATGAAAAATGTAACCATTGAAATAGTAATCAAAATTACAAGAGTTTGCTCCATTAATATATTGGCACAGCAACACATACTAACATTTACCTGCTCGGGTCAGAGTTGCAATGGTTGAAGAACGGGAAATGACGCCGGGCTTTTAAACTCAAAACTGACTAGCGAGATAAGCACCATATAGGAGTTGTAATCAGATAATGTTGTCAAGATGTCAAAGGCTCCCTTTGACTGATTGTACCAGATGCAATGTACTTTGACATTATCAGTTCAGTCTCTGCCGTCATTGTCAACTGGCCGCCGATGGACATAATGGAATTACATGTATATTTCACAGTTTTGTTGACCATTACAATTCTCAAAAATCCTCAAATACCTCTCAGATAACAAATGGTGATATAACTTGTAACATCAGCTGCACCATATACTATTTAGAGTTACAAACGCTAATTGTGTAACATTATGAAAGAATGAAGAGGAATAAATTTCATAGATTTTATAGAGTTTCTGCAAAAACAAGCATAAATGAAATCCATTGCAATAAAGAATTTGTCAATCCTTAAAATCTGTTCCTCTTCATCATACAGCTTCAAAATGCCACTTAAAGAAGTTCTGAAAGAATGATCGCAAAAGAAAATGAACATTGGCTGAATTAAAAAAGATATCGATCAACAATGTCAAATTCGACACACCATTAGCAAGGAATAAAATGTACCTTTTCATTTTGTGGTTACGCTATTCAATTAACAGAGTACACATGTGTCATTTTGGAGAGGAAAATGAGTGTCCGTGTTTTAGGAGTAGTAAATTCCAGATTCGCAAAGATAACATTTCTAGGTTTGTGCTCTTCAGTGTTATGAGCGGAATTTACTTCGGAAATCCTCATTTTGAAATAACTGAAATACCGACCACACCGTCGACAAACCAAACTCACATTTAATGTGATAAGCAGAACAGTAAGAATGACATCTACGACAATATAAGCTCTAAACTTTAGAGCAAGAATTCATTCCTATAAACATGTCAATGTTAACTGCAGTTGTATCTTTACGTTGGTTACTCAAGCAAACATAGGTCGATTTCATTGATCATTTATTAACATAGTAAGGGATGCGGGATTATTTAATTAGAGATTACAGATAAAAGAATTAAGAAATATGTGACTGGATTGTATCAATTCTTATTAAGCGCATTATTTTAACAGTTCTGGGCCTAGATTTTCGAAGCTCTCTTAGCGCTACGATAGGCGTAAGTGCCATACATTGACATTAACTTACGACTATCTTAGCGCTAAGACAGCTTCGAAAATCTAGGCCCTGGACCCTTCTTTGAGAGGCATTTAGAAACTGGATAAATAAGGAAGGATGGCAATATATGGATGAAAACAACTTCTTTATTAGAGTGAGAGCGATGTTTCGGTGTAGATTCTAACACCGTTAACAAACTCTGGTCCCCTCAAGTAACCAAATGGGATTACTAAATGTATTGCCTTTCACTCACGTGGGTAGGGTTTGGGGGTTCAGCGGGGATGAGTCGGGTTTGTGGGGTAAGGAAGCACATGTAAGGCACACTTAATACTGTTCAAAGGCATTTTGTGTCGGTATTGGTTTAAAAGAATAAGGTAGTTTTCCTTTTTTGGTGCATTTGAAACACTTATTCTAATGTTTTGTAAATGACATGCGGCTTATGCCCGAGGCTACGGGTAATTTAAGCTTCAGTACAAGCTGTCGCTGGTGATACTCACTGATCGTGATCAGTATCCACAGCGTCAATCGCTGATGTAATCATGCCATTAGGGTCTAGGGGAGTCAGGTGAGGGCGATGTTACTCAATTTACCAATTACAAATTGTCATGAATTATCATGGTAGTTTCTGCAGATATAAATCTTTATTTTCACGGTATATATAGAGACTGGAATTCGTGTCGAGTGCACATTTTCATTGAGGATACAAGGTAAGAGTTGGATTCACTCATAGTGTATGTGTTTACCTCAAAGATTGTCCTTAGAAATAAGTGAGTTCCTTCTCTTTTTCTCTAAATGATAGCATGATAACATTTATAGGTGCCGTGTGGCTGTGTACTTGGTTTTCAGGCCAGTTTACCTGGGTGCCGTTGTACAAGTGAATGAGCGAGTGAAAGAGTGAGTGAGTGAGTGCGTGCGTGCGTGCGTGCGTGCGTGTGTGTGTGCGTAACAACGAAACAAGTTTTACTTCATAGTGTTGCATCTTCTCTCCCAGCGGATACTTAATGCCAAGCTTCATATTTATAAGATTTTTTAATAACGTAAAATATCATTTAATTCTGGGATTTTAAAAGGTGATAGGAATATTCAATAGCTTTTGAATGATTGCGTTTTGACTATTAACGTTGATGTAAATGATAACTTATATTATTACGCAGTGATTTTAGTAGGGTTGAAGTAGTGTAAAAGTAGAGCTGTAACGATGCATCGAACTATCGATGGATTGCAGTTGTTGAGTCTCCGATAGCAATTAATCGATGGTAGAAACGAAAATCTATCAATGCATCTATGGTATGCGTGACTATTGATAGTTTAGTTATTGACATCCGTTGATAAATGCGCAGCGCAAAATATACGATGTTTGGGTGCAGAGTTGCAGCTTCATTGAGTTTATGTTTTAACTGTTCACTTGATCTGCGTTTCAAGCTTCTTGTCAGTTATCAAAAGAGACTTAAACTACTTTAATTTGTTTTATTTCATATAAACTATACATTTGTTTGGGAAATGACTTCAAATGAGACAATTCAAAGAGAAAAATCTATTGCATTAGTTGGTCGCAATAGACTATCGCAATAGTTTTTTATTTTATTTTAATAAACCCATCTTTTGAAGTAACGTTTTTTCATCCTTACTGAACAATCATAAGTTAAGTGTGCATCAGACTTTATGGCTAATGTTGTAAATGTCCTATCAACATACACACACACACACACACACACACACATACATACATACATACATATATATATATATATATATATATATATATATATACTGAACAGAAAAGAAACGCAAGTTTCGAAAAAATGAAATCTCATAAAAGTAAGCGTTCATGTTTATGTCTTCTTTTTAAAAACCTGACAAAAAGCCAGAGTTGCGTTTCTTTTGCTGTTCGGCATATATATATATATATAATTTCATAATGTACTCAATTTTCAGGAATCAGTGTAGAGGATTTGTAAACAGTAAATGGAAAGAAGACCAGAAGGCATGAAAGCTTGCAAAGTTACAATTTGAATATGCAATAAAATTTGAGGTTTCGTAATATCTTACTATTTTTTTTTGAAAGGTTAAAAAGCTTGGTTTAGTCTTTTTTTCTATTAAAATTGTAAAGGAGAGATTTTGTTATCATGATAACAACATTCAAATGATTATTATGTTTACCCTTTAAGCCAAACGATATATGTTCTTCAGTGAAGGTGATTCTACCTTCTGTATAATTTCGAATCCATTCTAATAGCTTTTCCCATATATCAACATAATCTAAACATTTACATAAGATATATGAAATTGTTTCATCTGGTTCGTTACATAAGGTACAAGCTGCAGATGGTACACAACCAATCTTAAATAAATAACTATTTGTACTCAGGATGTTGTGTAAAACTTTCAACTGAAACAATCTTAATTCACTACTTGGAGTACATCTTTTTACCATCATATTATAGTTTACCCATTCTAAATCAGTATATGTTTTCCCTAGGTAACTTTCCCACTTTCTGTACGTCTTTTAACCGTCTGTAAGGTTTGTAAAATTAGTCTCATGCAGAAAGCTATCGCAATAGTTGTTTCCCCCTCAATAGTCACCCCAAGTAAAATAGGCCACTGATACTTGCATTTCAGTGCAAATACATATCGTACCACGGGCGGTATTCATAAAAGAACTTAAGTCTGAAATAAAACTTACGTTAAAAAAGTAAGATTGTTTATGGATAACAACTTCTATATTATATATGATGCGACGTTTCAGTATGGATTGTTATACCGTTGTCAAGCACGAGTGAAGTACTACAGCAGGCATCACCATCACCATATACATCAACAGGGATTAATCAATAACAACATGCAGGTATGAATCAAGGGGATTAACAGCAACAACAAGGCACGGTGGTAATAATGTAGTGACAATAGGGGGAAGCCAATGATCCTAGAGGCAGAAACAAAATAAATATAAATATATATATTTTGTTTCTGCCTCTAGGACATCTAAGAAGATGTTATCCATAAACAATTTTACTTTCTTATTAGTCACCAACTTCTAAATGCCAATCAAACAAATCAAACCTTAAGTTTTTGAAACAAATTAAGTTTTTTACTTGTTCTGACTTAAGTTTTGAGATTTTACTCAAGTCATATTCATAGAGCAACTTAGGCTTATTAAGTTTTGGCTATTTCTGACTTAAATCTTAAGGCTGGGCATGGGTAGGCTCAACTGGAAGGTGTTTGGCTTTAGTCAGTAAACAATATGGCTGCCGTAGCGCTGAGGCATCGTTCATGTCACCAAAGAAGGCAAAGTCTCGTTGAATGCAGCGATGAAGAATTAATCCGGCGATACCATCGAAAGCGATGTTCACAACTTTTTAAAAAGAGTTCCACCGGAAGTTAAAAATAACTCGGATTCACCCTAGTGATCACGCGGGTACGTACTACGAAAAAAACTTAGTTTGTCTTTGGAAACTTAGCTAAGTTTCTGACTTAGTAGCTTTATGAATAGCAACTTAAGTCTCAGACTTAGCTAAGTCAGTTTTCGAAAAGTTAACTTGGACTTAGGAAAAATCTTAGTTGCTTTATGAACACCGTCCCAGAGTACATTACACACAATCTGAAATTTAGCTAGCATATTTGGACATGTTTTTAAATTTTTGTCTGCAACTACTAAAGCAGACTTATATCCTGTATCCTGTTGATGGTCATGTATGAACTACTGTAAGAGTACAGCATCCCCAGTGAGGTGGTCTAGCTTTGGTTGTCCATAGCTCGTATTTTACTGGTATTCAACGCAATATTGATCTTTGTCTTGAAAAGAATATTTCAATATTTGAAAAGGTTAGTTGTTAGACCCTACTTACTGTCCTTTGTGGCAGATATTTTTTATAGTTAACCCATCAATCCCCAGGCTTTTAACTATTTGTTTGTTTTCAAATATAGGTCGGCCGTTTGTTTAAAATGAACATAATTGAGTGTTGTGTTCAATATATTTTTATTTCTTTTCGAAGTTGCAAACTATGTCTCTGCATCCTAATAGGATGCATTGGGGGGAAGGTCCCGAAGGCTTTATCGGGTATATTTTTCAGCAAAAGTTACAACTTCCTTGTAGATCCATATCAATTCTCTCTCTTGAGATGTATACATTATCATAAATTAAATTTTAGCTAGTTCGTAGCAGATTTTACCAATTTATTTAAGGATTAAAAACCCACCTGTCAGGTGGTCAATAGTTCACTCATCATCATCATCATCACCACTATCCTCGCAAAACTCTGTACCATTATCAGTTGGAGTAATGAATACAGGAACATCAGCAAAATCGTCAACATATGTACACTAAAAATTCTGCAAAGATTATACATCAATCATGGTGTTTCAAATTATCATCGTGTTCAAGTTGCTTATTTTAAAGCATCAGTAACATTCCGTTGTCTGACAATAATCATTTAGGACGAAATTATAACATTTTTGCATTGTACATGTAGGCAGTCTAATTACTAAAAGTGTCTTTCAACTTTTACTTGATATCTGTAAAGGAGAACCTAGGGACCTTCAATGCTATTCACCATGTTGGGGTGCGCTTAAGAATCATTATAATCATTCCTGCCCACATCAGGTATTGTCCAATTAAATAACACAGAAAATAATATTTATATGCAAAACTTAGACATTAAATGTTGATAGTTTTCAAAATTTAACACTGACTTTGCTGAACGTGTCAAACCCGCCGCCATTTTGTTTTTAACACATGTCTAAATCTCCTGACGCCAACTCAGGTGGAATAACTCCCAAACAAGAACAATATCTTTACATACTACTATCTCTCTAGCAGTTCAGCCGTATATGTAAAAAAAAAATATTCGTAAGTATTCTCTTCAGGATAACTCGGAACATCTGCACCTCACCGGGGGTTAATGGGTTAATAACGCTTCTTGTCACATATGGCTGAGGCTGAAATATTAACGATTTGACGTTAAAAATGAACTTATTCTTTATCTCTCAAATGGAATAAATATTTCAGGCTAAGAACAAGTCAACGACCATGAGTACCGCAGGGACCGGTGTCTTCCTCCTTCTACTGGCTGTTGCCATCGCTCAACAGGAACCATATTTAGTTGGTGTTGTGAGTATACTTGACACTTTCATTTGGATGATATACAGTTTTCGTAAAAGGGCAAAGACTGTTGGACATACGTTCAATGTCACTGATAAATTTGTTGATGCATCTTTGCTGTTAGACGGTACAGACAAGAGTGCCAACTAAGCGAAGTTCCACATGAAATCGACTGAGTTTTTTTTGTTTTTTTACGTGAAAAGTACCAGTCACGGTTAGCCCCAGTAATTTCCTTTTTTTCAAGATTTTTGAAGACATGGGCAACATTAAAGTAGAAAACGTATGAAAACTGCCTAACTTAGAGAAAAGTAGAAATCTGAGTTAGAATGGGTGTTCAGTAACCCATGCTTGCCGTAAGAGGATGGGATCGGATGATTAAGCTCGCTGACTTGGTTGACACATGTCATCGTATTCAATCGTATCGATACTCATGCTGTTGATCACTGGATTGTCTTGTTTGACTTGCTTATTGACAGACAGCCGCCATATAAAGCTGGAATATTGCTGAGTGTGGCGTTAAACAACAAACTAGCCCCTAGTTCCAGCTCCTCTCTCATATTACGAAGACATGCCATAAAACTACTCGACTACTTCAAAGTGGCGTTCAATCAAACTCGACCCTTGATGATCCGGGTTAAAGTTTTACTTCAGTAGCCCATGCTTGTCGTAAGAGCCGACTAATGGGATCGGGTGGTCAGGCTCGCTGACTTAGCTGACACGTATAATCGTATCACAATTGTGTAGATCGATGCTCATGCTCTTGATCACTGGATTGTCTGGTCGATTGTTTACGTACCGACGCTATATAGCTGGAATATTGCTGAGTGCCGCGTAAAACTGCAGGGTGTAACTGCTGTTGTACTTAATGTATTCACGTGATGGTAGTCCCTTGCTTGAATGCTTATTGATAAAACTTTGGATTAATTAAGAGATAAATATACCGTGGTTGCAATGTAGAGCTGAGATACCAATAGATGGAACGATGGTCTATTTGGAAATCCGATGAGTAGATATCATATAGCAAGTATGCTTGTTATTCAGTGCAAGAATATGTGGCAGAGATGTGAGATGGGGAACTCCAATGGTTGCTGTGCTGGCCTCTCGTGTCAGAAAAGTAATGGAGTGGCGCGATGCACGAGAAACTGGGGCAACGGTGGGGTGAGTACACAACTCAACTTTATACAGAAGGAAAAATCGGCATCACGCTTCATTATTCACGTACAAATTGAAGTGTTTGCATGTTGAGTCCCATCCGGGATTCGAACATATACTGATCGCCAAAACACAAAGTCCGGTTTCGAGCCCACTCAGCTTCCATCAGGGGTCCGAGTCCCTCTGAGGCTACTCTTGTTAATCGCCGTGGGCTAGCATCAGAAATCAGGCATGTGTATTATAATACCATTCACTGCCAGTTTGGGGAAAGTAGAACAAAGGGTATATCGGGTATTTCCTTAATCAAGTGCGGGGTACTTACTACCTTTGTGTTTATAAATCTGTAGCACAACCTTCACGTTCTCTATGAGGATGGAACTTGTTGTAGTA
Organism: Haliotis rubra; assembly: GCF_003918875.1. NCBI lineage: Eukaryota > Metazoa > Mollusca > Gastropoda > Lepetellida > Haliotidae > Haliotis > Haliotis rubra. The sequence continues at coordinate 99,213 of NW_025765347.1, read as the reverse complement.
AAATGTGATGAAACTATTAACTATTAACTAAACTGATGTGCAAAAGAAAGTACACAGGTTGTGTTTCTTCCAATAAGATAAAAATAACAAAACCTTTTGATGAAATGGAAAATGTATGTTGAAGCACACTGCAATACACGTGTTTTATCAGCAAAATGACATTGTAACAATAAACAGCGATGTAGTGATGACCACTGCAGATGGTTCCTACGATACTGGAAGGTCAAGGCCATTCCACGCAGCGGTCGGTAGGCCCATACATGCCAGCAGGACGAAGTCGTCTTGTCACTGTGAATCGGCTTACGCGATGACCCAATGATGTGGCTGCTGATGACGTCACCGTCAACATCAACATCCAGTTGCGTAGATGAATAACCCGCAGATAGCGATCCTCTTGGGGTGTTGTGACTCTGGAACGTCCACTTCTGGGTTGATCACATGTCTGGCCTGTCGTACTGAAACGGTTAAACAGCCGAATTATGTTTTGTCTTGTGCAACCCAATGTCCTTGCAATATCGCTGTTGAAAGCACCCATTTGTGTCATTCCTTTGGCCCGTTCTCGTGGCGCCGACGTCAATCTTGGCATTTCCTCGTGTCAAGTGATTGTTCAGTCTTCACGACAAACAGGTCTCTCTGTCAGAAAAGTGCTGGTGCATGGGACAATAATCACAATTTTGCAAAATTTCGTGCAAAACACGTACAAATGTTTTTGGTTGCATTTTGGCAAATGAAACATGATGGTTGCGTTCTATACAATCAATGTTTTTCAATAACTTTATTAGTTACAACGCATATTTGGGATTGAAACAACAATTACAGCTGTGTACTTTCTTTTGCACGTCAGTTTATTAACATTAGGGCACAAAAAATAACGCGTATATACATGTCTGTGTGTGTGCCTGTACTAACCTGGATGTATAATGGTTTTTATTGTGTTAATGACGAGAGTGGGGCAGGGTAATAACAAGTAGCACCTTCTTCTAAATGTCGTTAACTTTACAATCTTCGTGTAGACGTTCTATCCAAAAGACCACCGAGGTGTCAATAAGCATTTATCTGAATACACTTGAGATTCATGGACATGTTCAGTGATGATATTAGTAGCTGGGTTGAAACTAAGAGAGTGTTGCATTGCCTGTGGAAATGTTTATCAAAGGATATACATTGGCTCATATATTGGGGTAAAGTAAATGCATCAACGCCAATGAGTAGAAAATTGTTTGTACGTTTGTTGTATAAGAGATTGTGGAAGAATTATCAAGGTGTTATACGGCAGTGTAATTCAATGTTAAACAATTGTTTTTTTGTTAGAATCAGTAGAAAATCATGATATTGTGTTTTAAGAACTATTAGTTTTCTGGACTGTATCACTATCTAATGTTAATAGAGGTGGAAGTTATTTCCGGAATCCGCTTCAGACTAATCAAAGCTATTGACACTAGTTAGATCGGGAAGCGTATGACTCTTCCATATGGCACTGCATCAAAACCAGGCATTATGTAAATATATTCTTATCATTCTGTATCTTCAACCGTGGCCGATGTTAGAGTAAGTGAGGGAGTTTAGCTTTACGCCGCTTTTAGCAATATTCAAGCAATGTCACGATAGGGGTCACCAGAAATGGGTTTCACACATTGTACCCATGTGAGGAATGGAACTCGGGTCTTCAGCGTGACGATCGAACGCTTTAACCTTTAGGCTACCCTTCTGCACCCTGAAATTTTAAAACTTGACCACTGTTGATACTAGGTGACTATCATTATTACTGACTTGATAATGTTGACTACTATTATGTTTTATACCGCTTTGAATTGTGTGTAGCCGCTCTCCTGTAAACTGCCATTGCAAAAAACTTTGATTGATATCAAGCTTTAGTTGATTTTAGTTATTAATGATAAAATTTCAATATTTTATCGCATTCTATATTAGTTGCTCGTTTCACTAATAGTTACAAAAATATAGTTTCTTAGTTTGAATTGCAGTGTCGCAGCCGTAATGAGGAATGCCAGATCGTCGGGCAGGGCTCCATGAAATGTTGTAGTTCCCTACAATGTCAACGAGGACCTCTGAACAAAAAGATGGTTTGTCAATAACTCCACAGACCACTTCCATACAGGGCAGAGGCGGTGGGGTAGCCTTGTGGTCAAAGCGTTTACTAGTCACACCGAAGACCCGTGTTTGCATTGATTCCCTGCATGAACACATTGTGTGAAGCCCATTTCTGGTATCTCAAGACGTGATATTGCTGGAGTATTGGTAAAAGCAGAGTAAAACCGTACTCACTCACATTATACGAGCAATCACTGACATTCTATGTAGCAATTAACGTTTTATGGCAAATAAAAAAGTGTTTTATTAAACATCCGCTGTTTTTATTGAAATTGCAAATTACAAATGTAGCTTATTGTATGCATGTATGTGTGTGTATGTATGTATGTATGTATGTATGTATGTATGTATGTATGTATGTATGTATGTATGTATGTATGTATGTATGTATGTATGTATGTATGTGTGTGTATGTGTGTGTGTATGTATGTGTGTATGTGTGTGTATGTATGTATGTGTGTGTGTATGTATGTATGTATGTATGTATGTATGTATGTATGTGTGTGTATGTATGTATGTATGTATGTATGTATGTATGTATGTATGTAGGTATGTGTGTGTGTGTATGTGTGTGTGTGTATGTATGTAGTGTGTGTGTGTATGTATGTGTGTATGTATGTATGTTTGTGTGTAGTGTGTATGTATGTATGTGTGTGTGTGTATGTATGTATGTATGTATGTATGTATGTATGTATGTATGTATGTATGTATGTATGTATGTATGTATGTATGTATGTATGTATGTATGTATGTATGTATGTATGTATGTATGTATGTATGTATGTATGTGTGTGTGTGTGTGTGTGTTTGTGTGTTTGTGTGTGCGTTCGTTTAGGTTTATGTATATTCACTAGATATAAGGATAAATTGCATATACATTAGTTGCAATTCGTAAGTTCCATATTTCGATTCTCCTTGCTAAATTTGCTAATTTGTGTGAGCTCTTCTTGAAAGAAGCAAGAACACACTTGGCACGTGAACTAATACATTTACCACGGTAAAGTGCAAGTGACATCTGCTTTCAAATTTGACAAATTGCCCTTTATCTTCAAACTAAAACAATCATGCTTTAAAGGTTGAATTTGTCAGTTGAGTAATAAATTGACCTGTTTAATAAAGAATAGCCCGTAAAGAATACAATGGAATGCTTCGGCTTTCCCATTTATCAGAAGTAATATATATAATTGATCTTGACTTCTTCATTTAAACGCAGAATTACGGAAACAAATGTCCAACTTTTAGTTGTCCAGCCTTAATGTCAAATAGCGTTAGCTGCCCACCAAACTGAGCTGGACTGGAGTGGTGGCAATTGACGAATTGCGTTGACAGCGAGGGGAAATCAATGAAATCTTCCAAATAGAATGGTTGGAGCTCACTATAACCTTTCACCTTGCAAACATTCTTTAAATTATAGGCTTACAATAGACATATAACCCTCCCCATACACGAGTCCGAAAGAGGGACATTTCTGACGAAATCGCAAAAGGCGGACTCATAAATACTTAAAGCAACAACTATTCTTCGCTTGCCTTTGCAAGGGCGATTTTTTTAGTGGGTTTATTATCTTTTGAAACCACATTACTGACGCTGAATGCGTCGTTTCGTGACTGAAGATCTTACATTTTGGTAGAGTACTATGGAGTCTCGAAATAAGAAGTAGTCCACATTGTGTGGTCAGTGGCATACACCCATCTGAAATAAATAGTATTGCTTTTACATACTTTTGGGCATTTAAAACTTATCGTCATCTTGACTGGTGATCCATCACAGGGCTGGGTAGTCCACTAAATGTGATTTTTGATAGGTCATACCCACTGCCGCAACAAACACTTTGGTTAGAAAGATTCTGTTCATGGACATCAGACGCCAAGAGAATCCTGGAGCCTAGCTTTTCCATTGCCACACAAGAAGTTTACAAGAAAAACGGCACTTGTATCAATCAATCGGTAAAACAATTGTGCCAATACGTCTGGGGAATCATTGTGTCCACCGCCAGATAGTATACCAGTCTTATTCGGACGTCGTTTCCCTGCAAGTAACCTTGTCTGTATAACGTGAGAATATTATTTGGTGGCAGGAACGGCACACAGTTGTTGGACCTGATACAACGCAATCTCTGTGATGCTTCCAAGATTTGGGTACATGATACAAATCTTCCCTGACACATGTTCCCGTCATAAGTATGACTATTGCACCTTCGTTACAAGAAGGTCGTGCACATTGCCTACCTACAGGTAACTCCCCACGAGATCAACTTCACCCGAAAGAAATCCAATTAATGTCTTGACATTAATCAGATGTAGGAATGGTTCTATGGATTCTGGTAGGTTGATGACTCCATCACAGTCAGTCTCTGGCAATGACACCCACCATTTAGGAAAATATGTCACATTCAAATAATGTCAGTTGATCATGTTGAAGTATTATATAGATTAATAAATGCTCAGGGATGTGGAGACTGGAGTTTCATTGGTTATACCCATATAACAATCAATTTCTTACATTTATACTTCTGTTTATATTCTGAAAATTATATTGGTGTCATGACATTATTTTAATCGGGTCACGTAAATTCTGATTATGGCTATCGTCATTGTGAGCATCAGAGTTATCATCATATGTAGTCCTTTAATACAATTGTCAATAGAAACAGTTTGCACAGACAATGAGCTTTTTTGAAGAAGATGAGCCTCAGTCAGATGGTTTTGCCAAAATACTATTTAAACTTTCTTCACAATATAGAGGAAGGTGTCTCACTTATGAGACCCAGTATTATCAATAACTGGATATTGAAAGATACATATAACAAAGAAATTAGAACATATAATCATGCTGGATTTTGAAAAACCAATCAGGATCAAGCTCTCGGTTGTCAAAATCATTGCCCTCCAAAACCTAGGTAAGGTCTCCAAGATTGAACGATTGGGGTTCAGTAGTGATTTTCTTATGGCTCGCTATGTTATTGATATTGAACAGTTACTTAAGAATGGTAAGCTGATGACTAAACCACGTAATGATGGACAACCCCGTGACACAGGATGATCTCAGAGAACCAATCGACAAACGAGGAGTAGTGCACAATGTGACATTCATAACAGGAAATAGCAGTCCGGCCAGGCCCAGGATCTTTTCCCACAGGATGGAAACAACTCGTACACCGGTAACAATAAACTGTCAATCTTATCATGGAACATTAATGGTTTGTGTAAAACGTTTGATGGCCTTGACTGTATAGCTTATCTCAAGTCATTTGATATTGTGTGTTTAATGAAGACATTTATCTCTGATTTTTGCGAACTTAAACTGGCTACCGTCATAGCAAATATATTTTTCACCAGCAGTGAAACTATCTTTATCAGGTAGATGTTCTGGTGGTGTTTCTGTGAGACAAGAAATTGTGAATAAGTGCTTTTAACTTAACACACAAATAGATAATGTAATATGTTTAAAATGTCCTAATGCTGCAAATAGGTTAACTGACGAGTTCATGTTTTTTGTGTATATACGTTACGCCAGGAGGTTCTACGGTTTACAACAGAAATAATATTTCAGGCGCCTTAATGATAAACTTGAGACTTTTATATGGGTTCATTGGACTGATTTCAGTTCATCGCAGGTATTACTTTGTGGGGATTTTAATGCTCGAACAGCTAATGAAAATAATCCAATCTTTGCGTGAGTGAGTGAGTTTACTTTTACGCCGCTCTTAGCAATATTCCAGCTATATGGCGGCTGATCTTTGAGCAAAGTGTAGATTTTGGTAATGATGATGTATATATTTATGAAGACAATGACCCTGACGAGCATCGTGTGTCACATGACTCCACTATTAATAGATTTGGACGCATTTTATTGGATTTGTGTTATTTTGTCGTCTGTATATATTGAATGGGAGAGTTGAAAGTATGCAAAGACAAATGAAACAATTAATTCTGAACCTAGTAAACCTAAATTGAATAAAGCTTGTAGACTACCGACTACAGAAAGCAAGAAAGCCCTCTGAAGGTTCGTAGTGAATATATTCGTAAAGGTTCCTGTTGACTTAGAAACAGTTATTAAACTTCTTACAGAAAGTTCAAATGTGATCTTCAATTGTCAGAACTCCCTAAACAAACCAAAACTATTTTGGAAAAATATACGTTCTCAACTGAGACGCTCTCAATCGAGTATTTGATACAGGTCGTTTTCCTTCCGTCTGGGCGCAGTTTATTATTATCCCATGATATAAAAATGGAAATGCACAAAAACCTGACGATTATAGGGGTATTTCGCTGACTAGTATTCTTGGTAAAACTTTTACATCTTTTATCAACAGTAAGTTAACACAATGGTAAAATATGAGGGATTTAATACAGGAATGTCAAGCAGGATATAGAAAGGACTACTCAACGTTTGATCATATATTTACCTTGTATGCGATCATTCAGAGATATTTATCCTTCAGCAAGCGAAGGTTATATGTAGCCATTGTAGATTTCAAAACGGCGTTTGATTCTGTAGATAGAGTTAGGATGTGGAAATGTTTAAGACATAGGGGTTTGATGGTAAAATGTATGGTATCATAAGATCGATGTATTGAAATGCAAAATCATGTGTCCATTGTGGCGATGTCGTAAATGACTGTCCGTCTACGACAAGGGTGTGTTTTAAGTCCTCTGCTTTTCTCCTTTTTCGTTAACGAATTATATTTAAATATCATGAAGTCTTGTAGACATGGCATCCAATTTACTCCCGATCTAATCGAACTTTTCATGTTACTTTTTGCCAATGATTCTTATTCTTATGTCCAGTTCTGTAATTGGTCTTGAAAACCAACTAGATATACTTTCAGCGTATACAGATAAATGGCAGTTGAATGTGAATCTTGATAAAACAAACATTGTTATATTCCGTAGTAGTGGACCTTTGCCGGCTTGAGAGAAATATATATTTTTTAGATAAACGTATGAATGTTGTAAATTATTATAAATACCTGATGTTGGCATATTGCTTACCCATGCGCTGAATCTGAATAAATCTGTAATTAACCTGGCGAGGAGAGTAAAGAAAGCTCAATTACAACTTCACTCTGTTGTTCTTATGTTCGGTGTTATTCCACCGACTACTGATTTCTCAAATGCAACACATGTTGCTATATGGATCTGAAATTTGATATTTTAAAGAGTATTATACCTTGGAAAAAAATAATTTCCTTTCCGGTAAAAAGTTTCTAAATATTGGTTTGTCAACACCAAGTGCTATGGGTTATGGTTAATGTGGGAGATTTCCAATGTATATACATATGTACTTACAGTCGGTGTTTATAATATTGGTGTAAAATGATTACTACGCGTGAACATCGTTTACCTAAAAAAGCTTTCAATATGCAAGCACATCTTGATAATCCTGGTAAGAATAATTGGACATCTCATATATTTCATTGCCATTTATATATGGTTTTGTATTTGTTTATCGGAGACAGTTGGCAATGTAAATATTATTATTAGACAGTTCCGTATGCAGGCTATTGATATGTTTAAGCAGTATAGACATTCAACTATTAATAATTTCGTAATTTAAAGTTGACACAGATTCCCGAACGTTGGTTGATTGAGAGAGCGGTCATGTGATCTAAATTTCAAGGTTCATTGCCCTTCAAATCGTTCATACGTGTGTAAACATCGTAAACACACGTGTGTGAACGTTTTCCGCTTCGGTTTCAAGGAACCCCAATAATCTTCCTGCAATTGGTGATGCCAATTTCGCGAACGAACCTGTTTCAAGTCACCCCAATTTTGGCAATGTCACTACCAAACGGATTGCCGAACATTGGTCCTTTTCACAATATTTTAATGTCTCGCATTTTGCGGGTTCACCTGGCACTTTTCTGCCCCGTGGTCTGTTTAACAACTGTTCAATAAATTTCACAAAAAACAATCACAAATGAATAGAATACAACAAGATCTGCTTCCTATTCGCCACGCCACACAACTTCGATGTCGTTCAGTGTATTATTACGCGATCAAACTAATCCGTCATGGTGAAAAGGTACAATGCCAGTTTGTTAAAATGGTATTGTTATTGCTAATGATATTTGTTTCTGTATGATATGTTATTGATGTTATACTTATTAAAGCAGTTTCAAAGCTCATGACGAATTTGTTGTTACATTTTAAAGATCGAATACTTGAGAACTATTACTTCAAGGGTTGGGATACATGTGTAAGAAAATCGTCTAGTATACAAACATCGCTGCAATACGTTTTTGAACAGAATGGCATTACAACATTTTACAGGTATTAAAACACATCACTGTAAACAATGATCATGTAGAAGTGGGTAAAATACATATGTGTAAACTTCAAAGTGCGAAATTATAATCGTAATCTCGCTCGTTCACACGAGTTTGAACAACGCTTTGACATCGTTCATTTTTCAGTGCAAACACACAAACTGACATTCAATTCTTAAATGAAAGTCTAGATACTTTTCATATCGTCAATTTAAGTCGCCGAGCGAGCAAGAGTCTTATTCAGCTAACTTACGCTACAGAAATGTTCGCAATGCTTTCAGAATAGGCGTTTAAGATTTAGCAATTAACCGTGGAAGATATTTTTGGGACGTCTAGTGAAATGATTTATTTCTAAACTCTTCAACACGTGGTAAGACATGAGGGCGAAAAAGAATTATATGTGTGCTTTATGCTATGTCTTTTGGTCCTTGAAGACGTTTTAAATTATCAACAGGCAAACGCCAAATTTATGGCTATCGTCCTGACATTTAGTTAATTTTACATGAGGACTGCACAGACAAAGTACTAAAGAGCTGACATCAGCGTCTCTGGGAATACTTTTCTTGTGGTAAAGGTGTTTCTGTTGTAGTTCATCTCCACACTGAGCTGAGGAAAAGCAAAGACAAACATCCATAATGCTAGGCATATTGCTTTTGGTTGTGTCTGCATCGGCATACAGTTCCTCAATGAGGAGGTATAACTTGAAGCATTCAACCAGGGTCATTTCGATTGAAAGGGCCAATCAGACCGCTTGGTCTGTAGATGATGGTAGCCCGGGCGTACTGAGGTGCATTATCCGGTGTCTCGGTCAGAAGACGTGTGTGATGGTGCTGACAGACGCAAAGTCTCACAAGTGTTCAGGGCTAACAGCACCACCCCCGTCGCCTGATGGATCAGCAAATACTACAGCAAAAATTTATATTGTTCGTCGACAAGAGATGAAGCAAGGTAGGGTTTCGATATTTATATGAATTACACTAAAATTCTATCAAACAATATTTGAGTAGTAGTGGTATGATTAAGTCTGAAATTGGCATGCATTGCCAAGAGCACTTATATATAGAAACTGATTCGATTTGTGTTACGGTGTACATGAAGTATGACAACAGTTAATTATTTGAGGAAAAGTTTTTAATAAACGTATTCAAAGCTTATACATATACAAAATAGATAAAAGGCATCGTAAACTTTGCAGTTGTAAGTCCCTCGTCAAAAATCATGCACATGAGCTTTACAGGGGCTGGCAAGGGGATGGTTATCAAAATGTGGCACGATGGCGGTATCCAGAATTTCCTGTTGATAACGTTGACCATTGAGTGTACCGTGTACTGTAGTCAGATCCATCTTGCCTTCTTACTAAACACAACCATACACTACCACTGAACCACCACTAAAGGGTTCAGCTGCATGGACCATCTGGTGATCGTTAGATCTCCATACGTGGGAACGTCTAACCATATTAAGAAATGTCATGTTGTTAGAACTATCATCTGTTAAATCAGTTCAGATAACTGCAGTGCACGTACTGCAATTATGAAAATATATACCTCAGTGTTGTATGCGACTCCACGTGTGTGCATGAGCTTTAAGATCTGAAGCCACATGGATGGATTTCTGAACCCGATATCCTCTATTACCAAATCACAAGAATGCCTTTTCATAAGTGTGTGGACTCCTTTTCTCTTGTTTACAAAACGCTGCTAGTCCTAGATTCTCCGTAGTAAAACAAGGGGTATATAAATCGATCAGTTACAACAAACTTACCTAGCGACAAATGGACAACCAATTTACCCCGTTACAAGCACGTGCTTCAGGACGAGCAGTTACAGCATGGATGTAACGGGACAGGTATCCTCCTTTGTTTTACAAAACCAGCCAGACTTCTAGTCCCTTAGTATACATTTATCAGTTCCTAACTAGGTATTTGAGAGGATGTGCATTTCATTCATATTTCATGGAAAGACACATTTTCCTTACAGATGTAACCTGATCGTAAAGCAGGTACGTCATGGTCTAGTGGCATGGTCGCGCCTTGCTTTTCTCATCGCTGCCCAATGGGGAGAACAATAGGAAGTGAATAGGGGAAAAAACAATATCCCGCCGGGTACTTCGGAAATATCACAGCAAAAATAACTTTGTTTCCGTTCTTGCGGAAACCTAATGGATACTGGGTAATGTAGGTTTCCGCTAGGTTTCAGTATCCGGAAACAGTAAATGGGAGTTTCCGCATAGTTTACAAAACTGAAACTAACAAGTCTAGGTTTCTAACTATTTCCTAGACGGATTTTAGGAAGAACTTTTAATTTATTTCGGCTACATTGATTAATATAGTAGTCATTTCTACCTGTATAACATTTGCGCTGAACATATGTATTTTGTCCAATAGGTTTTCAGGATTCCTTTAAATCGTGCAAGAGTGGCGCCGGATGTGACAACGATGCACTGTGCTACAAAGGCAAATGCCTCTGCCCGCCAAACCAACATTATTCTCCATCAGCTGGGGGATGCCGAAAATGTACGTTACCAGTTTGTTAATATGAGTGGAAGGGTGTCGTGAGACTGTGCAGAATGCATCTCGTGGTTGTGAAAGATTCCCTTTTCGATGAGTGAGTGAGTACGATGTAACAATACCCGTAAAGATTCGGGTTAGAACTGGTCTGCCGCAGCCCTTGTTTGCCATAAGAGGGGACTTACAGGATCGGGTGGTCAGGCTCGCTGACCTTGGCACATGTCATTGTGTCCCAATTGATTAGATTGAAGGTCATGTTGTTGGTCACTGGATTGTCTGGTTCAGGCTCGATAATGTGTTACAGACCGCCGCTATATGGCTGGAATATTGCTGAGTGCGGCGTTTAACAACAAACAAACATAAAACGACGTAACGGCCATTGAAATATTACTTTCATGTATGTCAGTAACTTGAATATCGTCTATTTTCGGAAAGTCTACGTTTAAGGTATTTGACGACACGTGGAGAGGTGAAACAGGGATTCGTCACTCGTACATGCATGCTCCTCTCTCTCTATGTGTGTGCACGTGTGTTTTTGTACTGGGGGGGCAATATTTTCTTTTATCAAGGGAATCACATTTTAGTACAAGCCCAATGAGCTACCATGTCGCAATTTATAAATTGCATTCATGAAATTCCAGATTTCCATTCTCTTTGGTAACTTTGTGGGAGAAGTTATAGTTGTTTAACGATGTGAACGAATAGATGGTTTCGGGGATCCTGTCACTGTCATGTCCGGCTAAACTCGTCACTGGGCCACAACCATTCTCAAAAACTGCATACATCGGCGTGTTTGCCATCCTTTCCTGAATCGGCCCGAGAAGATCCGGGTTAGAATTGATCTTCAGTAACCCATGCTTGTCTTAAAAGGCGACTAACGGGGTCGGATCGTCAGGCTCACTGAATTGGCTGACACATGTCATCGTATCCCAAGTACCGGTACTCATGCTGTTGATCACTGGATTGTCTGGTCCAGACTCGATTATGTACAAACCGCCACCATAGAGCTGTAATATTGCTGAGTGCGGCGTAAAACGTAACTCACTCACTCACTTTATTTGCCACGGCCGGTGATCAAGCAAACAACTCTTGCCATGCTATTTAATTTCTAACTCCAGGTAACCCCAGTGGACGTACAGTCAGTCGCTATCCTGGTCTTGGAATAATAAAATACAACGTCAAGTGGGTACTAATGATGTTTGATATCGATGCCTGTATTAAACAGTGTCTTGAAGAAACCCAATTTATGTGTAAATCTGCAGAATACGAACACAAGGGACTTACTGTACACAAGTGTAGTTTGTCAAACGTGACTTATAACGAAGTCCCAAACGATTCACTGGAAGTGAACTTTGTTCAATGGACATTCTTGGCACGTAATTGCGAATAGAAATGGGACTGGGAAATCCTTTCCAAATAATCCCAATACAATGTCATGTGTCTAATTACTCGATTTTATTCCCACATTTGTGAGGCGGACATGACGTAACCCTGGAACAATGTGACTCTTTGATTACGACATATGTCCACTTCAAGACACATCGCACATAATTCAGACTGAGTTATCTTTATGAACTGTATAAGATAGTTGTGATATATTTTGTCAAACTGCGGTTTGAGATGTTCATATTCTGATGTCAAGACGTTTCGGAGTTTGTGGTATCCTGCTCGACAAGTTGAGCGCACATTTTTTTAAACTGCGAATTTGAGATGTTCGTATTCTGACATCAAGATTTTTTCCGGAGTTTGTGTTATCCTGCTCAACAGGTTGAATGCCACGTTTTTCAAGCTTCGGATTGAACTGTTAATTTTTTTATGTCTTACGTGTCAACGTTATATATTAACCAATTATAGTTTAACAGTGGAGAAAGAAAAGGAACTGCTTGATAGACCTTTCAAAGTAAGCTGATTCAAAACGGAACGCGAAATATGTATGTGTCTATGTAGAATAAAGCTGTGAAATCTTCCACTGTTTTCAACATGCATGTATACGGATTGTGTTTTACGTTATTGAAATATGTAACATCCTATTTGTGCTGTTGTGTGGTCCTGTGTATAGAGGTCAGGTCACAAATAAATTGAAGTTAAGCAACGTTGGTAACGGAGAGTTCTTAGATGGGTGACCGTGTTTGGTAGTGTGACTCCTTAGAGTTTCTAGGACATCAGTCCTGTACCATAATGAAGCACACATGACACATGTGGTCTCACCCTAGGAGTGAATGGGTACCCGGTGGGTCTTATGACTGTTAACCCTCTAACGGCAGTTTGGGTTAACCGGGGTAATAATGCGTTTGCTCGTTGGATGCATTTTCGCTCAATGCACAAAAACCACGACATGATTAACGGGATTCAAACATAGTAATTGTCTTAATGGCGGTCGCTGTCAAAATATATCGAAATGAACTGCTGAAATGCGTTCTTTTTTTGTTAGAGTGTATTACAAGTTAAAACTTACAGTTTTATTTTCTGGTACAAACCGTACAATGGAACTGTAGGACACTTGCAGAATCATCAGATATGTGACTGTGACTGTGTTGTTTAACGATATAGTTGTGTAAGTAGTATAGAGAGAGTGCTTATGATTTGACGCCGTATGCGGCAATATTCCAGCAATATCACAGCGCTGAACGCAAGAATTGTACATGTGCTTCACATTGTGCACCTATGTTGGGAATCGAACCCGGGTCTTCGGTGTGACGATCTAACGCTTTAAATACTAAAGCCTCTGCCAAATATTAAATAAGCATATATACTGTATTGTTATCTATTACAACTTTAGTTATTCTGAAATAGATAAGAGGCGTGAAAATCCGGGTTAGAATTGATCTTCAGTAACCCATGTTTGTCGTAAGTTGCGACTACCGGGATCAGGTGGTCAGGCTCGCTGACTTGGTTGACACATGTCATCGCATCCCAATTGCGCAGATCGATACTCATGCTGTTGATGACTGGATTGTCCGGTCAAGACTCATTATTTCCAGACCGCCGCCATATAGCTGGAATGTTGCTGAGTGCGGCGTAAAACTAAACTCACTGAAATAGATGAAGATGTTGTGCCTACCATGTTGCCAGTAGGGACTTAAGAATCTGTACAGAAGCATGTGTACACAAATAGGCAATAAGAGATGTAGATCAAGTCAAATGCCTTTCAGAGTGGATTAAATCAACGCGTGATGTTGTAGGTAGAATTCACATTGTCGAGAAGAAGATGGAGATTCATTAATTAAACCCCTTCTGTCTCAGCTGTCGTCCTACGTGTGGCGACCGCCTCCGTGGTGTCGTGGTTAGAGCGTCCGCCCGGAGAGCGGAAGGTCGCGGGTTCGATCCCCGACCGCGTCATACCTAAAGACGTTAAAATATGGTACTTGATGGTCCCTGCCTGGGGTTCGGCATTAATGGGTACAACAAGGACTGGTCGGCTCGGAGTCAGTATAATGTGTCTGAGTGGGGTATTCATGCTTCACTGCGGCATGGTATCTCAGTGGGCTAGCACTATAAAACCAGCTTAAGTCTGGGCTAGTACAAGCAGCCGCACATACACATACACACGCATGCACGTCGTCATATGAGCGAAATATTCTCAAGCACGACGTTAAACCCAATTTCATCTCACCTAACCTACGTGTGGCCAACATAATGTGTGAAATTTGGGGAAACGGCAGACAATGTGTTCAGCGCAGCAAAACGACAACCCCCAAGACAGAAGATTTCAATTTTCGAAACATCAACTCAAAACTTCCCTGTTTACATTTCACAAGTTTTTAGGTACAATCGAGCAGACATTTTCCACAAACATCAAAGGGCGTCATACGGCCTATGGCCTGTTTATGTAGGCCTCAGTATTGGTAAAACTGTGGAGGACATTTCCTTATTGGTTGGAGGCGCAAAGCCTCAACCTCTTAATCAGGCTGAATTTATCTCTCAGGTGAAATTTCTCTCTATATATAAACTTGGACTTTCAGCCAATGATACTTAGTTTCTTTGTATTTTGGCAATTCCAAATGACCAATGAATAGAGCTGTAGCAAATTAGGAGGCACGTGACCATGTGGGTAATCCGAAATGTTTGTCCTGCTTTAATGTGGAAATCAAGTTTTATATAAATCTCTAATTTAAAAACAAGCCTATGTTTTTACTGATAAAAAACGTTAGTAAACTGATATAATTTAATTCAAAACAATTACGTAATAGAGCACACATGTACTAGTTTAGTGCATAATTTCGAATTGCAGAATCACAAAATCCATTCCATTTTAGTAGCTTTTCCTGGAATTTAGATTCTAGCGAAGGACGGGTTTCCTACAATCGGTTCGAGAGGCCCCAAACCATCTCACATTCTTCTCACTAAATTTCTTAATTTACTCAAGTGCATCCAACGTTGCCGTTTTTAAAGGCTTTTCTTGTTTGACGCATCAGCGACAAAAATAAAGTGATTTTTTTACGTCTATTTTGACGAGCACATTATGTCTATATTTTTCAGCACAACATTCACTATCCTTTGTGCTTGTGACTGATACTACCGTAACCTTTACGCAGACAGCTCGCTTCATCAATACTTGATTGTTATTCATAAACACACGCTCACGAAAGAGTCAACGTTGTACTGTCAATTTTGGCAATAATTTCATATGAACATGGAAAGGTTTTTGTCGCTTTTCTTTATCGGATATTGAGATGACATTATACATGTAGTGATATTTAGTTGAGAACGTCTTTTATCAAATGATCATCAGACATAGAGCTTTGTCTGCACACATAGTGACCTTACTTACAACGGCTTTCAACCTGCATAGAATGTAGTTTAACACAAACTTAACATGGTGTTAGTTTGAAGATGATTGAGCGAGTTTAGGTTTACTTACTGGGTTTTGCGCCGATTTTAGCAATATTCCAGCAACATCACGACGAAGAACACCTGAAATGGGCTTCATACATTGTACCCTTGTGGGGAATCGAACCCGGGTCTTCGGCGTGACGAGCGAACGCTTTAACCACTAGGGTACCTCACCACCCCCTGTTTGATGATGAGGAAAGTTTAATGTTATATGGGTCTAAGACGATGTCCACACCACGTGCAATTGATTCATATAGCACTGACTGCATTTGTACACTGGGCAATAGAAACAGAAACAATTATAAAAAGTTTGAAATAACTTTTATTCATGAGCATTTTATGCGCACACATCGGAATGGGACACAGAGCTCTCAGAGAGTCAGTTTATATCTACTGACAAGTCATTCTGTTCATGTATCCAGGCAGACAGCGGAGAGATGCACAACAGGTCATGGCAGGCATACCGTTTATCATACATTCATCGTTCCGGCGACGACACTGTAAAATATAAAATGTGTTTATGAATGTCTTTATACATAAACCTATCAAGTCATCTAAACTAAAAATATCATCTCTTAGGATCACACTCGTGCGATTGTTGAAAATATAAACGATGTTATTAAAATGTATTTTCACTACACTGAATATACATGTTATGGAAGTTATGTTCAGGTTCATATGACTAGCTTTAGAGTGAGTGAGTATAGTTTTACACCGTCTTTAGCAATATTCCAGCAATATAACGGCGGCGGGCACTAGAAATGGGCTTAACACATATACTCATGTAGGGAATCGAACCCGGGTCTTCTGCGTGAACTAGTTAACCACAAGGCTACCCTACCGCCCCTACTAGCTTAGGAGGAATGTTATGTTGGGTGGTTTATTCTTTTTCAAATGAGGAAAATGACACATTAAGGACAATTTCACAAATATTCACTGTTCTCAGGACAGCATTCCAGACCGGTTTTGTAAGGGCACGTTTGTTTAGTTACAGGTTAATGAATGTAACTCCGAAACACATCTCCAAAGCTAACGTCTTATAGTGTGACAACTGTCAAAGTAGGGTACATTAACTTACCCCATACCACCGCCAATTCCGCCTCCAATACCGCCTCCAAAGTTTCGCCTGCATATTTGGACGTTACCATTTCCACTCTGACACGTCAAACCACTGCAGCAAGTGTTACCATTCATCCAACTGCACATTTGCCCCTCGTTCTGACACTGCATGAACAAGGTGGAGTATGTTGTAGATTTGTTTTATATAATATGAGTGAACAATACACATCTTCCAACTTCATATAAATAAGCAACTGCGTTAAACATATACAATGTATACAGTCACCTAGCATAACAGCATCGCGTTTTCTTTTACTTGTCGCGAAATGTACAGCAAAGTATGAAGCAAAAGGTAAGGAATTATATGGGTTTCTTTTTTCTGACGTATCAGAATCATTTGGATATTGAGTGAGTGAGGTTTTAAGCTGATTTTAGCAATATTCCAGCAATATCACGGCAGGGGACAGCAGAAATGGGCTTCACACATTGTACCCAGGGAATCGAACCCAGGTGTTCAGCGTGACGGGCGGACGCATTAGCCATTAGGTTGCTGGATACTATGGTAAAAGGTTATAGTTGAAGTCAAAATTAATGTGCATTAGTTGTAAGCCATTGCATACCGAAACGTTAAGCCTATACGACAACTGTTACCATGCATCAAATTGCATGTTTGTCCCTCATTGTGACACTGCATGAACAAAGTGGAAAATATTGTAGATTTGCATCGTATAATTTAAATGACAAATATTTAATACATCTTCAAAGTATGTATAATTAAGCAGCTTTGAGACAATGAAAGCTTACATGCAGTGTTAGAATAACAGCATGCGTTTCTGTTTCCATTTCTCTAACGAAATGTACAGCAACAAATGCCGAGCCTTTGACATGGGCTTCATTGCTGTGTTGTAACGGTTATTGTGATAAGGTGGAAACTATATTTTACAGGTGAAAATACATGAAAATATAATAATATCGTTATGAATGATAACAGAAAACGGTGCAACGCACATCAAGTCCAAAGAAAGCAAATTTACCGCTTTGTATTTGGATCGGGGAAATAGCCTTTCATAGCCTTTAATCATGGAATATAGGGCTGGATAATGCATCATTTCTGGTTCCATTTCACTCTAAAACACATTTTGCTAAAAGCGGCATAAAACCATACTCACTCACTCACGCTAAAACATTACTCAGATTAAAGGCTGATGGCATTCCGGATTTAGAATCTTCATATCCTTGCTTAAATGAAAAATATATAACCCGCAACACTTACCCCAAAGCCAAAGGCATTTTGCGCCAGGACTGACACCACAAAGAAAAAAGCAAATCAAACTTTGAGCATTATTATTATGACAGTGTACACCTGAAACAAAATAAAATGCATTACTATTTAAATTGTAATACTTCTGGAGAGTATGCATTGGTTCATATTTAAAACCCTAGTTTAGTCTGACGACAAAGGCTCATGCTGTAATTTATCCTTTCTGTTTAATTATACTGTAAAACTGTGCTGAGATACATGTCCTTGGTGACGAATAATGTTAAAATATGGAATGGGTTTAATTGGCAGAGTTTTCAAAAGTGATACAATTTGATTACCGTATGTTCACATTACAAATTATGACTGGGCTTGTCAGCACCATGCTCTTGACCATGCCCTTCAAAGTAGGAAGCAGGTTCCACAGATTTTACTGACAGCATGAGTGAGTGAGTGAGTTTAGCTTTCTGCCGCACTTAGCAATATTCCAGCTATATGGCGGCGACTGACAGTATGATATAATTGCAAATGCTGATCAAAGCACTGTCACTTTTAACTCACTCGAGTGTTCATCATACGTACCTGTTCAGCTATAAGATCAATTTGCGAATGTACAGTGACTACCAAGTATATGTATTTATACCCAATTCACATGCTGCATATGAACTATCGAACAGAAAATGCGTCGCATTTCACGCCGGATCAGTTAACGATCTGACAGCAACGTGTGACGTTAGTATGATCAGCTCTTGATCTTGATAAGTTATCGTGATACATACCTGTTCAGCTGTAGGATCAAACTGAGGATGTACAGTGCCTAACAAGTGCCTGCAATTATACCTATTTGCCAAGCTGCATATGAACTGATGAACTGACAATGTGTTGCATTTCATGTCAGATATCCGTACGATCAGGTAATGATCTGACAGCAACATGTGACGTTGCTCTGATCATCTGTAGATCTTGACAAGTTATCGTGATTCACATGACACATGTGTCATTGACACTTCACCGAACTTGAAGAGTGGAAGAAGAATTGCATACGACTGCCTGTTTCTTTTGGTAGAATCTGTCTTTTCAACAGAGAGGTATGGTAGTGGGGACGACAAAAGTTAAATATTTACCTATATTTCCTTTTACACATAGCAAGTAAGCTGCCATGATGCCTGGACATTTTAACAGACATCCTATCCACTGTGTTTTTTAACTTGTTCGAGTAGACAATGCTTTGTACAAGTACTGTTAATTAAACACCACGGTGAATGGGTGATGACTTTCATTCAAACTGTGTTAACAGTACGTGTTGGTCAAACTGTTAAACTTTTCCAAAGATCAATGACAACATTTTGGAAGAAGTGTAAGTTCTTCTTGGATAGATCTGTTATCTTAAAGTATAATGTCTATATAACATTTTGATCACGAA
Organism: Haliotis rubra; assembly: GCF_003918875.1. NCBI lineage: Eukaryota > Metazoa > Mollusca > Gastropoda > Lepetellida > Haliotidae > Haliotis > Haliotis rubra. The sequence continues at coordinate 79,751 of NW_025765347.1, read as the reverse complement.
ACAAAAATGGAGTTTCAGAAAGGATCGGGCTTATTTCAATTCAATGTATTACAGCACTTCAGATATCAGTTCGACTGTTCCCACCATACGAAATATATATCTTTTCTCTTTATAAAATCCATATTTTACACTCACTTTCTATATCCTTATGAGTTTTTCAGATTTTTTATTAATCGTTTATTTATCAGTTAAATATTATCAGAAAACTAACATAAGACTTGTGACATTGTGATGTCTTTTCAAAATCGTTATTATAATTGTCCTCAGCTGCTTCCGCGTTAATAGCATGATGTGACTAGATAATCATAATGACATATGTAAAGATATCCTTTAGTGATGGACATGCTTCATCTAAGCTCAATGTAGTCAGATTGTACATGTCATGTTGCATTTCATGTCAGAGATCCGTAAGATCAGAGATCCGTAAGATCAGGTAAGGATTTGACAGCAACATGTGACGTTGCTCTGATCAGCTGTAGATCTTGACAAGTTATCGTGATTCACATGACATATGTGTCATTGACGCTTCATTAAACGTGATTTGGTGGTCAAAGATTCGCAAGCAATTACTCCTGCGTTTGGCATTTTGGTAGAATCTGACCTTTTCCTATTTTCACATGTGACTATTAATCTGACATTGCTGATGGGTATTCTTTCTTTTTCAACTTGTTTCAAGAAGCGAATCAGTCATTTCGATAAACCACCGTTGTTGATTTGATATATCTCTCATTCAAACTGTGTCCATGCAAATATGTTTGAGATGTATATTTTTAACACGGTTGCATGACCAAGAAAATGTTCACTTGACATGAATTTATTATCTTACCATGTATGTATACTGTTGCGATCACGACACAAAAAATGCAAAATCAGCTCTATGCTTTGAAGGATACTTTTCAGCTATAAGTGATTTCCCCCACAAAACGAAAGAGTGTGAATTTTTCCTTCTCATAAAATCCGTTTTTTCCAGTCACTCACTTTCTCTCACTACCATAAGCATTTTTTGGACACTAAAACAATGTACGGGCTTCATGCTGGTGTGGGGGCTAAGTCATTCCTTTATTAGCTATACACGTCAACAAAACAAAATAACCTGCACATTCTTCAAACGACCTTGATGCCTGTAGAATCTGTAGACATTCAAGGAGGTACATTCTGTGAGGTCTATTCAAAATTCATTTTATTCTCTTCACTTGTAATCATCACTTGTAATTACCTGGCTTTCTTCTTCTTTCAGATAGTGATGACCACATGTAGATAAACCTTTTGTGATGAAATGATTAAGATTATATCGGAGGTCGTCACTCACAGCTCACGACTAGATAGAAGATAACAACTTAAACACCTGGGGGTAAATTTCATTTTACTGGACAGAACGGCTTCACTGGTTTACGATGTTGACGTGATAGGTCCACGGTAAGGGCGATGTGATCGAAAACCTGCAGCCCTCAAACGCCTTGATACAGTTTGTCGACTGATGACGTGGCCCAGAGCATACCTTGCTGATGGCGTCACTGGGATGAACCTGTTTCTCAGGTGGATGACTCTCAGGAAGCGGTCAGGTGTAGTGACTCGTGGTCTTCCACATCCGGGCCTGTCTATAGTCTCTCCTGTTTGCCGTAAGCGTTGCAATAACCTAACTATGGTATTGCGAGAACAACGAAAAGTCTTGCCTGACACAAAGTCAGTCGCCTAACCCGCTCAGTCACCGCGACTTCCGCTGAGCTGAGCGGGTTAGGCGAATGACTTTGTGCGCTGGCGATTAGGGTGTTGGTTCGAATCCCAGATTGGACTCAACCCAACAAAGGTACTAGAATCTGTACTTTACTAAGAAAGTGTAATCCCAAATATGACATATGTTACATTTAGTCACTTTCTAAAAGGCACTGTGTAAACACTCCCATAACACACATGTCCATGAGCAGAACTTCGAAGTCATAATGTTAAGGTGACATCTCGTGGGTTGAAATGAGCTTAAACCCAGTGCGTGAATGAGCACTGGATGGGTTCGTGCTTGCGCGTTTGCTTGTATTGGCCCTGACATGTGTCTGTTTCTTCGTGTTGGCCTGCTGTTCACTAGATACTATGGTGCAGTTTGTAAAACCTAATTTTGTGACTGCCAGTCGACCCATCCTTCTTTTTTCTCCGAGCCACAGCCACGATTTTTACCTTTTAAGGTAGTTTGGTATGACTCATCCAGGGGACAACTCCCACTATTGGCTCCGTTGATTTCACTTGAAGTGATGCTGCAGCTCAATCAGCTCTTGATAAGACTTTCGCTCCACTTCTGATACCTCATTCTCATTTTATATCATGATATATCATTGAAGAACAGTGCTAATATTGTCCTCCTGACAGTGAATCTATCATAGTCACAGTGTATAACATAAACGAGTGTTTCCAGATAGTATTCTGGTGTTTTTAGCACACAACCCATGGTGTAAGTATTGCTGGGAAATCGAGTAGGAAGCATACGATCCAAAGTAAGGTGGTCCTACTAATGTAGGATAGCCTAGTCTTAACATAGTTACATTGAATAATCTGATACAAACTGTGATACATACCGTACTGTTTTAGCGTCCCTTGTCGACAGGTATTTAATTATAACTAACCTGTTCTCGCCGCTAAAAGGTACAATATTGCCGATGCGATGTTAAAGTTTAAGTCACTCACTCGATCATTGTTTAGTGTTTTGGGAAAGTGAATTTGATTTGACGCATGCTACTTGATGACGGTTCATATAATAATTTGGTAAGAAACCCGAATACATTGCCATTAAACACGCTTCCATTTCTTTTGGCAGCAACAACAACTGTACATACACATGGGTCAACATCAGTTTGGTATGTTTGAAATCACTTTTTATTGTCATGCATGTCATGAACACATATCATGATGCTCAGATAAACGTATACGTTATATCTATTGACAAGTCATTCTGTTCATGTGTCCACGCAGACAGCGGAGAGATGCACAGCATGACATGGCGGGCATGCCATTGACCCTGCATTCGTCATTACGGCGACGACACTGTAAAATACAAATGAATATATTTACATATCCTCATATCGTACAATCTCTTTGGATCATGTGGATTCGTGATCATAAGTAGATTGTGAAATTACTATGTTTGTAAAACTGGATTTGAATGCATACATATGATGACTTATACATAAGATACTTAAGAAGTATCGTAACTACGTTCAAATGACCAGCTTCAGAGGTGTGTTATTTGGGATTCAATGGGCTCAAACACAGCACATGACTTGATTGAAAGTCCTTTTTTTCTCATGACACTTGTGAGCATTCAAAAGCTTTCATGGAAGGTTTCGATACAGGTTACTGAAAAAAGGTTCAGCAGCGTATTTCCGAATTTAACGCACATCCCATAGATATTCTCTTTTTCTCATGACATTTGTGATCATTTAATATCCTTGTTGGATGTTGCTCAGAAACAAGTTAATAGAAGAAGTTCGGGAGCACATTCCCCAGTTTAACACGTTATAGTGTGGCAACTGTCAGAGATTGATAAGCTAACTTACCCCCATACCACCGCCAATTCCACCGCCAATACCACCGCCAATTCCACCGCCAATACCGCCTCCAATGTTTCGCTGGCATGTTTTGATGTTACCCATTGCATACTGACACGTCAAGCCATTACAGCAAGTGTTTCCGGTCATCACATTGCATGTTTGTCGTTCGTTCTGACACTGAATGAACAAGGTTGAGTTTGTTGTGAATTTCGTATGATTTAAGTAAATAATGTTTTACACATCTTCCTACTATATATAGTTATGAAACTACACCACATTACCGGCAATTACGCAGTGTTTTGATAACAGCAGGAATTTCTCCCTTTATGTACAGGAAAATATGAAGCAAATGGTAAAGTAATAAAATGGGCTTCATTGCTGTATTGTGTCATCATATGGATATTAAAATACGGCTAAAAGATTATTGTTGATGTGAAAATAAATGAGCATTACAATTTTGACTTATTACCGAAAAAAGGAAATAGGAATTGGAACGAATACATATTTTCCTTTGGATGTTACAAACAGAACATCAGACCACCATATCCCTTAATCATGGAATATAGGGATTGATATGCTATAATTTGTGTTTCCTTTCGCCCTCTAAAACATTACTCAAATTAAAGGCATTTTGCTCAGATTTGAAATTCCTTTATCCTCATGTACGAAGATTAATTATATCCGAAAGAAGGTTGTGACACTTACCCCAAAGGCCAAGGTATTTTGTGTCAAAAGTGACACCACAAGGAACAAAGCAAGACACACTTTGAGCATCATTGGTATGCTTGAGCACTTCTGAAATAACAATGCAATACAATTCAAATTTTGAAGAATATAGTGCAGCGACTCCTACGGTAATTAAATCAGGGCCCTTATTCTCGAAACGTTCGTAGCCCTAAGAATTCTTAATTTTGATCGTAGCCAATGGGTTCAGAATGGGCTTAAGAAGTTCTTAGGGCTACGAACGTTTCGAGAAAAGCTAGCCTGTTCTTTAAAACACTGCTGCAATAAAGTGCTCAGACAGATGAAAGATCGAATAATGCTATAAAATGGAACTGTGCCAAATTGACCCATCTTTATAAGATGCTAGAATGCCGCCTGCAAAGTTGCGTGTTTTTGTCGTTCAGAATCAGATAGGTTTGTCCGCAGCATACTCTTTCCCTTGCATTTCATCAAAGTAGTATCCAAACCTTCCACTCTGTTGGCAGTATCATATAATGTATGCTGCCGGACACTCGAGTGTAAATCATACATGTCTACAAACCTGTTCAGCTGTAGGATCAAACTGAGAATGTACAGTGCAAAACAAGTACTTGTATTTATACCCATTTCCCAAGCTGCATATGAACTGATGAACTGACAATGTGTTGCATTTCATGTCAGAGATCCGTAAGATCAGGTAATGATTTGACAGCAGCATGTGACGTTGCTCTGATCATCTGTAGATCTTGACAAGTTATCGTGATTCACATGACACATGTGTCATTGACGCTTCACCGAACTTGAAGAGTGGAAGAAGAATTGCATACGACTGCCTGTTTCTTTTGGTAGAATCTGTCTTTTCAACAGAGAGGTATGGTAGTGGGGACGACAAAAGTTAAATATTTACCTATATTTCTTTTTACACATAGCAAGTAAGCTGCCATGATGCCTGGACATTTTAACAGACATCCTATCCACTGTGTTTTTTAACTTGTTCGAGTAGACAATGCTTTGTACAAGTACTGTTAATTAAACACCACGGTGAATGTGTGATGTCTATCATTCAAACTGTGTTAACAGTACGTGTTGGTCAAACATATGTGAAGATTCCACTGTTAAACTTTTCCAAAGATCAATAACAACATTTTGGAAGAAGTGTAAGTTCTACTTGGATAGATCTGTTATCTTAAAATATAATGTCTATATAACATTGTGATCACGAAACAAAAATGGAGCTTCAGAAAGGATCGGGCTTATTTCAATTCAATGTATTACAGCACTTCAGATATCAGTTCGACTGTTCCCACCATACGAAATATATATCTTTTCTCTTTATAAAATCCATCTTTTACACTCACTTTCTATTTCCTTATGAGTTTTTCAGATTTTTTATTAATCGTTTATTTATCAGTTAAATATTATCAGAAAACTAACATAAGACTTGTGACATTGTGATGTCTTTTCAAAATCGTTATTATGTATTCGCTCCGCGCAACATGTAATTGTCCTCAGCTGCTTCCGCGTTAATAGCACGATGTGACTAGATAATCATAATGACATATGTAAAGATATCCTTTAGTGATGGACATGCTTCATCTAAGCTCAATGTAGTCAGATTGTATCGGAAAAGGTGACTGACAGACTATTATTGGATGCAAGATTACATGTTTATCTGATGTATCATCCTTAATTGGCGCGTCCCAGTGGTATAAATACGCCAGGAAAGTCAAATAAGTATCTTCATTCCAGGTAGTCAGCCGTACAGGTATATCCTTGTATGTTATATGTGAAATTCAAGTGGGTTACAGAAATGTTTTCTATTTCCAACAGATATACCTTTATTATTTTATGGGAGACCTGATATGATGAAATTTCTGTTGTCTTTTAAACTGAACACCATAATTTATATCAAAGTAATGATTCAAAGTAAGAAGATATTTGCAGGTATATCGTTGTTTTTCTATGACTGAAATTCAAGCCTATTAATACAAAATAATATGTATTTGATGTTTATATGAAATGCTTACTAAAAGTTAACTTGAATTGAAACACAGGGTGACGTAAATGAATTTCCTTTTCAGTTTTACGCCATCACAATGATGTCCAAGGTGTGTGTTGCTCTAATCCTCGTTGCATCAGCTCTGATTCAAGATTCGCATGGCTTTGTAAGTTCTAAATCATGTGATACTGGTCATGCGTGTTCAGGTTACATACCAAAACCCTTAGAGCTACGACTGCTGTAGCTCTGTGTTTATGTATGTGAGTTACGGTCGTCTTAGCGAGTTGTCCAACGGCCCCAGGGCCAGTTTAAACGTTTATTCTGACTGGTAACAATCTTTGAAAAAGGCGACCTAATGCCAGATTTTCATGTTTTCATTGTGCGATCATCATACATTAGTGATTGAGTGAAAGGGAATTTTAGTTTCAGTGTATTTCATGAGACGTCCGGTTTTTCATTCGAATTACACCCGTCACGGGTTAGAATGAACCTTCAGTAGCCCATGCTTGCCGTAAGAGGCGCTTTGAGCATCCTTATGTTTGGAAATAGCGCTATATAAATGCACTATTATTATTATTATAACGGGATCGGGTGGTCAGGCTCGCAGACTTGGTTGACAGATGCCATCGTATCCCATTGGATCGATGTTCATGCTGTTGATCATTGAATTGTCTGGTCCAGACTCGATTATTTACAGACCGCCGCCATATAGCTGGAATATTGCTGCGTGCGGCGTAAAACTAAACTCACTCACTCACTTTCGGATTACACTGTGTTCATTCCACCTCTGCTGTGGAAGGATGGCGTGCATGGATGACATGTTTTTAAGTGACGCGTATTTACAACCAAATACATAATTAAATCTTTGAATACCATTGATATTATCAAGAGCGCCAATCAGCTACTGGCTTCCCGTGTAAAGTGTCTATCGTTTTCATCTTATCACGAGTGTTGTTCAACATGTACAAATGTAAGTTTCTGCTGCCTAGATTTTATTCTCCTGACAAACTATTAAGAATATATTCTGGTCCGAAACGCCTAGTTCCTGATAACAAAGATCACATCCTTGAATTACCCCACTATTCATGTCCTAACTGATATTATATATTGTTCATTGCAAAAGTTATTTTGTTTTCCAGTGCAAGACTGAGGGGCAATTGTGCAATGTGATGAATGGTGAAACCTGCTGTAATGGCCTGATGTGTGAGTCTGGTATAAGAAACACGCGAATCTGTAAGAGAAACGTCGGCAGTGGTACTGGGGTAAGTTGATAACTAGAATGTAAGATGAACAAATTAGCAAAAATTATGTTATCTTCTTTCGGCAGTTGGGAAAAAATGTGTCTGTGATCTATTCCTGTGTGACACCTTCCTCCAGACTGTAACATACATTTCATATTTTGACAAGTGATACATTCACATGTATCTCTTGAACTCACTCTATTTAAATAGCCCTATGCAAATGTACAACATTTGCTGACGTGAGTAAATGTGCAGATGTGCACATATGCATATGTGTGTATATGTACATTTTACTACGTGTTCACATGAATTTAAGTAGGGTGTGTAATTAAGGTATCATAGCCCAGGCACAGATCTTGAAAAACCTGAGCCTGTTAAGGAGCTTCAGTAGTAAAAGACTATTTACCAGTGACGTATGGGAAGAGAAATAGCTTGTACATTTAGTGTAGACATACTTATTAAATGAAACATTGATTTGGATTTAACGCATATCTAGACAGTTTCTCATGAAATGGAACAATTATGTAGCAGTACATTCTGCTTTGGATTGCGATCTTTACACACGCAAACACTTTTTGCTAAGTGTTCACAACATTTTCATTCAGATGGAATTTACATACAAGTAAATGTATATTTGCACCTCCGCCGTACCACATGCAAATTTACCCCTGGTGTATTTCGTTTATCAGCTTGTCCTATGCTTACAATGAGAAAAACAGAAAGAAAGATTCTATCTAATGCAAACCCAAATGCATGAAGTGCATCATTTGCGTAATGTACATTTATTCCTGAATAATTAATTGTCCGCAAATCTTATGTCAAATCCTAGTTCCCTCACCAAACCCCAAACCGAAGTTGTGTTTTCAATTTGATGACATTAGTTAATTACTCCATATCTCCATCGTGTTCATAACATCTTCATTGCTTTTTTGGTTTTGTTTCACAGTGTCGTCTCCGGAATGAAGAATGCAAAATAAATGGCATCGACGCCATGAAATGTTGTGGTTCACTCCGCTGTATGCCTGGAATGATGAACAAGATGATCTGTCAGTAGATGGGATCTGATGACTAATCTTTCATATTGAATATCTGAGTCATTTGATTTGTTACTTGAATGTCTTCTGAATAAAACTATGACGTCTCATTTTCGAAATAAATATTGCGTTATTCTCTTATGCTTTACCTCAGACATATTTTCGAAAGGGCAGTGTAATGTTCATTTCATGTATGAATTCTCTGAACATACCTCTGTTTACATACTGGGCATGTGGTTTGTGCGAAAAAATGATACCACAAGGAACAATGAAACACACAGTTTGAGTATCATTGTTATGCCTTGGCACACCTGCAACACATTGTAAGTCTTATTAAGTCCGAAGAGTAAGGACTAGTGTAAAACCCTAGTGTAGTCAGACGAAAGAGGCTGAATTAGATACAGTAACTTTGAAATTCGTTGTGCATATTTGTGTCTCTTTCTGGTGCAGGGACCCGTGAAGATCCGGGGTAGAATAGGTCTTCAGCAACCCATACTTGCGACTATGCTTGTCGTAAGAGGCGACTAACGGGATCGGGTTGTCAGACTCGCTGACTTGGTTGACACATGTCATCGGTTCCCAATTGCGCAGATCGATGTTCATGCTGTTGATCACTGGATTGTCTGGTCCAGACTCGATTATTTACAGACCGCCGCTATATAGCTGGAATATTGCTGAGGGCGGTGAAAAACTAAACTCACTCACTCACTCTGGTGCAGGATCTGACTATCACTGCTTCCAATCACTGATTATGACTTGGTTTATCAGCACAATTGTCTTCCTCTTGGAATTCGTCAAAGTAATAACCAAGCTTTTCTCACACAAGATCTTTTTCTGAAGTGAAGTTAAGCGAATTAGTGAATGTACAGTGTTAAGCAACTTCGTGTATTTATACTCATATCCTGAGATGCATGTGAACTGTTGAACAGAACATATGTTGCATTTCATGTTAGAGATCCGTTGGATCAGTTAGTGATGTGACGGCAACGTGGGATTTTACTCTGATAATCTGTAGATCTTGATAGATTATCAGAATTCCCATGATACGTGTCACAGACGCTTCTCTGAACTTTACGGGGAAATCGCGAACAATGTGTTTGGCGCTTTTAAAAAATCTTAGATACTTTTCACCACACACAAAGATCAGAAGACTATACTTTTCATTTGAAGGCGTCAGGCTACACATGCATGCAAATAAAAGAGTCCTGAATTTTACTTTTGACTGAATTTTTCATGGCTGCTGGGTATTGGAACACGGAACGTTTCCACTATTTCTGTAACTTGTTTCAAGTAGCAAATGTGGAATTACATTTGATCAAACACCATAATCGATTTGTAATATTTTCATTCAAACTATGTTAAGTGTCGTTGAATGACTCGCCTGTAACGTTGTCATGACAACAATAACAAAGGTTTCTAAAGAAAAGCAAGGTTACCGTTATCAGAACATTCGTGTATAACGTTGTCATCATCACGACAAGAAAAGTTCTTAAAAGGTGCATATGTTTTTTAAGCGTGCTCAAAATGAATACTGCTAGAAGTTAGTCTTTTTAAAAAATAAAACGTGTTGGGTTTTTCTTGTAAACGCATGACTGCAGCACTTCTATTTCTCTGCACCAAACCAAAGATGTCCAGCGTTTATCATTCCTCTGTATAAATACCGCCTGTTAAACTCACTTACACTCTTTTTTGTATTCTTAACAGAATGGCAGAATATTGTTCGACCTGCAGTAGATCATGCCGGTTCGGGGGCGAAATCGTTCTTATAAATAACAACAGAACAAAACATACCGCAAATGCTCAAACAACTTTAAGGCCTGTACAACCTCTAATCGTGTCAGGAGGTAAATTCTTTGAGGTCTTTTCAAAATTGTTTATACCCTGCTAATCACATGTAATCACACGCCGTTCTTTCATATTCACATCATGAAATGAGTAAACATTATAGCTACCCATAACACTTATCTAAATCCAACACATGTAGGAAAGTCATTTTCAAGCAAGTGCTATCTGTAGATATAACAGAACACTATGACATTTAAACACTTGTTCTAATAATGTGCTATCCTTATCTTGTTTTACATAATTTTATTTTTGTGTGCGCAAAGTGTCTCTGTGGTATAAAGCGTGTAAATAACCAGGCAGATATAACTCTTTTTATGTGAAACACAATTTTCGAAAATTATTTTTTATGCATGAAATTGATGTAATTATAGAACTCGTTTACGATTATATGGAACAAGTTTTTATGGATAACAACTTCTTTATTTCGTTTACGATTATTTTTTTTTTATATCTTTGGAATATAATAGACAGTTGTTTGATCGACAGTTCGTGTGACGCTTATCGGATTTTGCAAAGCAGTAAATATGAATCAAATGCAAATTTTGATCTTTATAGAGGTGCAATTGTTGTTTGCTTTTATGTAAATATTTCATTTAAATTTGATAGGTATTGAACGTAACCGTTAGTATTTTCATTTTACAGTGTTGTCTCCGAAACGATGAATGTCAACCTAATGCCATCGCTGTCATTAAATGTTGTGGGTCACTCTGCTGAATGTGTGGAAAGATGGAGAAGAGGATATGATAGTAAAGGGCATGTGATGTTTGATCATATACCCCAGTTCTTGCAAGCTGATTTGATCAGTCTTTGGTTTGTCATGTGATCTGAGTCAGAGTAAACGTTGACATCTGAAAAAGTGAAACCGTGTTATGATCTCGTTCGTTTCTTTTATGATTTATCATATTAATTTGACTTAAAATTGAGATTGTCATTTCAATTACATCTCTAAACTATGTTCATGGACAATGGGTTGGATCAGCGGAAAATGTCCAACGCCCCACATGGGCGCAGTGGTGATACTAAGCATGGATACATGTTCATGGAGACTGTGTGAACGTTCAGTCTCACTGGGAAACTAATGAATGTTGCTGATGGTGATTCACTTGTCTAAACGTATGTATGACTTTAACTTCCAAAACCATTACACCTTTGTTTAATAGACACACGAATATAATGTACTATGTTAGTTGTGATACATTGTTATGCTTCATGATTTTTGTTTGTTTGTTTGTTTGTTGTTTAACGCAGCACTCGGCAATATTCGACCTATATGGCGGCGGTCTGTAAATCCAGTGATCAATATTATGAGGATAAATCTATACAGCTGGAATACGATGTGTCAAGTCAGCGAGCCTGACGATCTCGTTAGTCGCCTCTTACAACAAAACATGGGATGCTGAAGATCAATTCTAACACTGATCTTCACGGGTCGGTTAATAATCTGAGTCGAAATGCAATAATGTAATTATCTGACAAAACTTACCAGTCACTGTTCTTTTCACGAACGTATCGTTGCACCCGATGTCACAAACATTTTAGCAAGAAATGACAGTTATCTTAATCATTAAGTATGTTTCCAAGGTAAATCACCCACCACATTTTTTCTCGTAGTAAACAACCATACTTCGAAACATATGAGTCCATTCATAATAACAGCTAGACTGCTGAAAAAGGCATATGCATACTGGTACAACGGCATGCAAGTATACATGCATGTGTAGATCCCAAGCAAAGGTTTATAGTAAGATGAAATTTCCCCAAGATGTATTATGTGTGTGTATACGTGTGTTTGTGTCTGGTTGTACTAGTCCAGGCAGACTAGAGCTGGAAGCCAAACCGGTCAGAGTGCAATAGAAAATAGTGATTCAAGCATTTTATCTGTATAGTCATTTGAAACGTGAATTCGATGTACATAACGAGGCAGTCCATATGTCTTCGAGACCATGTCCTCAAAGTATGCTATGTGTTCATAGCTGCAACTACATTTAAACATTTGGAAACACAAACAAATACCAATATATAAAACCACGTTTATTGTCAAATCAGTTCCTGTTGCGATTTCGAAATGCAGAGAATCAAAGCATCTGTTTATATTTACTGACAAGTGATCCTGTTCATGTATGCAGGCATACAACTGAGCCATGCACAGCATGTCAAGGCATGTATTCCGTTAACCTTGCTTTCTTCGTTACGGCGACGGCACTGTGAAAAATATATAAATATTTTTACACATCTACATATCGTGTTATATATATCTAGGACAGCATCATTCAGAAAACAAAACGAAGATTATGAGTTCATTATTAAAATGATTATGTTTTTGAATATGAAATTTTAATTCTCACAAATTATAATACATATTGTAATTTCAATGTATAAGTATTTCATGGAGCAAATAAGTTAGCGTTCATATCACTAACTTTGAACAGACGTATGAGTCTCAAAATGAAATGGTACATGTCATATTTATTCTAACGCATGCAAAAAGCATAATACATTTAGAGCATTTTATGTCAGTGTATTTGTGAGTTTTCAAATCCTTGTTGAGAGGGCACATTTATTTCGTCGTGTTGAGAGGCTGTAGTCAATGTTTGATTCCTTAACTTACCTCCATAACACCGCCAATAACGCCGCCAATAACGCCGACAGTGTTCCTCTTGCATATTTGGATGTTACCAATTGCTGACTGACACGTGAAACCACTGCAGCAATTTACCATTCAGCCAACTGCATGTTTGTCCCTCGTTCTGACACTGCATGAACATTGAGGAGTATGTTGCGGATTTGTTTTATAGAGTATAAGTGAACAATATTTTCACTACCCATAATTAAGCAAATACGTCAAACTATCAACATATACACTCAACGCCAAAAGAAACGTTACCCTCCTTCCTTATGACGGAGGTACCTATCTTCAGTTGGCGTTGAGATGCGTCGAAGTCCATTTCTTGGTCTATCTACGGTGAACCCAATCTGTCTGAAGCCCTGAATAAGTCTTATAACCGTTATACGGTGGCATCCGTGGGCGTTGGCAACAGCATGGTATGTCGACCCCATCTGCACCATCCCAATGGCTCTTTCTCTCCCTTCAGCTGTTAATCGTGGCATATTTCCCGTACTTGTGTATCAGATCATTTCTTCTAAGCTCTCTTTATACCCTATAGAATCATTCTGCATGTGAAATGGATGTACATACTGTTTGAATATTGCTGCGGTTTGGCGATTGATATTGCTATGTGTAAAATGGAAATGGAAAAATGTTACTTTGCTAGCCAAAATGTTAACAAGGATAATTGTACATGTTCCTAAACATTTTGTCACAATATTAAAGACACGATATACTTGCTTTCACTTATGCAAATCAGCAGAAAATGTTTTAAAAGACTGACATCATAGCAATGATTATTTTACAATTTTACACACTCTACAACAGTTGTTTCTTGTTTTAATAGTTGAAAAATGGTGACTTTAAATGGTTACTCATTGTCCCAAAGCAGAATTTAATTTCAATCTTTCTTTTGGACATCAAAATCACTAATATTGGTTTATTTCGGCATGGACGAATAAAGGACAATTTAAAAAAAACTCTTCTGAAAAGATGCATTTCACCCAAATATGAATTTTCTTTTCGTGATTTCCATAAGGCTGTGTTTTTCAGTAATTCATAAAGGTAAGAGGGTAACGTTTTTTTTGGCGTCTAGTGTACACAGTGCCAGGACTACATCATCACATTTTCCGTTAAACGTCCACGATGTTTTCAGTAAAATATGGAACAAATGCTAAAGAAATAAAATGGGATTCATTGCTGGTTTTATTTATACATTTTTACGTATTTCAATAATCACATGGATATTGAGCTATGGTTAAACACTTATTGTGGTGGTACAAATAAGAACTGGGACGGAACCAAATGTACTGTTGGATGTTTGGATAGGCAAATTCAGACAGTCATAGTCTTCACTCACAGAATACAGGCTCGATATGGTGTATTCTGTTGCTACTATTTCCCTCTAAAACATTACTCAAAGTAAAGTCAATCACCATATCCTCGTAATGATGGGAAAGCCACATTAACCTGATGAGCCTAGTGGCTGTACGAGTTGTATGATCCCCAGGGAGTTGAGATTGAAAATACGATGTGCCATTGAGTTTGGCATCTAATGATCGAGGGTAAAAACAAAACGCTTTGAGTTTGCATGTACATGGGATGGACTATAGCGCTATATAAATATCCATATAATATAACAAAGATTATCCATCTCCTCATGGAGAGACTGTATGATTGTATGCTTTAATGAGTAATATGTAATGCAACGGCACTTACCCCAAAGCCAAAGGCATGTTGTGTCAAAAGTGATACCACAAAGAACAAAGCAAGACACACTTTGAGCATCATTGTTATATCTGGATACTCCTGAAACAAATCAGAATGTAATGCATTATATTTTAAGATATCTTAAGATCTTCGAAGGACAAAGGCAATTTCAGTCCATTTAACGAGTCAGACCAGAGACCAACGATAATTCTACAGTAATTTCGTTGTGCAGTACTATGTGCTTTTGTTTGGCAGAATCTGATTAGCGTAGTTTCAAATCACAGATTATTACTTGTTTTGTCAGACATTCTCTTGCCCTTGGATTCATAGAGAGTACAAGCTTTCCTAAGACATTTAGCTGACAGAATGGTATAATTTAAAGTGACGTTCAAAGCAGAGTCACGTTTACCTAACTCGTGTGTTCATCATACATACCTGTTCAGCTGTATAATTAAATTGAGAATGTCTAGTCTCTGGAAAGTACACGTATTTATACCCATTTCCCAAGCTGCATATGAACCGGTGAACAGAAAATGTGTTGCATTCATGTCATAGATCCGATGGATCAGTTCGTGATCTGATGGCAATGGGTGACGTTACTGTGATAAGCTGTAGATCTTGATACGTTATCGGGATTCACGTAAAACATGTGTTGACTGAGTTTGTGTGGAAGAAGAATCGCGAACAATTGCCTGTGTGTTACGGTCTTTGGTAGCAGCTGACGTTTAATATACATACATACATACATACATACATACATACATACATACATACATACATACATACATACATACATACATACATACATACATACATACATACATACATACATACATACATACATACATACATACATACATACATACATACATACATACATACATACATACATACATACATACATACATACATACACTCTCATTCAGACTGTGTTCAAGGTATGTGCAGGTCAAAATATAGGTAAAGAGTTCGCTTTTAAGCTTTCCATAAAATCAATATAAAAGGTTTCGAAGGATGCATAAGTTCTAAGACAAAACAGTACCTCAACATATATGTACATTGATGTGATCACGACACGAAAATCGAGCCTTAAAAAGCGTCGAATTTACTTCTCAATGTGTTTCAGCACTTCAGATATCAGAGAGATTTTGCCACCACACGAAAGATGATTATCATGTCTTTCCTCCTTATAACATCTGCCTTTTAAACTCACTCTCTATTTTGTTATAGTGGATGCAATAATATTGTTCGACCTTTTCGTAAATCATACTGATTCGGGCCCTTAATCGTTTATTTATAAACAATAAATAGCAAGAGAATATACCCCTATAGGTTTTCAATCCACAAAAAGATGGTTAAATCTCTAATATTTCCAGCAGTGACCTTAACAAATGGTGGATTTTTAAATCGTTCATGTTTATTCACTCCGAACTACATTTAATTGTCCTCAGCAATGAAGAGCATGAATAAATAATCATAATGACATGTGTAGAGATATCTGTTCACAATGAAGATGAATTACCATATTGTAGGTACCGGCATTGGATCCAAGATTACATTTGTAACACCTGTTCTTCTGGCGTATCATCCTTCTCTCGTGAAGCTTATTTGTTCGTTCCAAATAGTTTAAATACGTCAAGTCAAGTACGTCAAATACGTATCTTCATTCAAGGTAGTCAGAAGAACGGGTGACTCTGATGTATACTTTACGCGAATACAAAGCGTTAACAAAACTGTTTTCCATTATCAAAAAAACATGAGGGAAAAGTGTTGAGAAGGTGGAACATGTAGTTGAAGATTCCTATTGGAAACGGAATGAATTGGACAATGCAACAGTGAGGCATATCATCATGTCTGTGGATAGTGACAATAGTTACAGTGACAGTGAGATCGATGAAAATTCGGATTAAAACTTTTGAAACCAACCCCAATAGTTCTCGGTGTTTCATCAAATGTACATACCCCCTTGTAATACAAATCAATCATAGCGTTTTGAGGAAACTATAAAATTATGAGGATTCGCACTCTTAATTTCCCTTCATTCATTTACTTTGTTATTTTTAAAGTGAAATTCTTTGGTACGTTTTCACTATAAGCGCTGAAGTTGCTTTGTACAACGATACCCAATACCAGTTTAAACGGTTATTCTGACTGTGTTCATTGTGTAATACTCATACGTTGGTGATCGAGTGAACGGTATGTTGGCACCTTAGATTTCAGGACCATCATTGTTCTTTTCAACAACAAGCCATAAAAACATTTCATGTGATGAAAGTCTCCATGCACGAATTTTATTTATTTTTTGTTTTCCTTTCGGATTAAACAGCGTTCATTTTCTCTCTCTCTCTGTTGTAGACAGCTTGGCCATAATGCTAATGATTGGTATGTGTACTTCAGATGCGATGTGGCTGTAATTGTGCTATAATTTTGATAATTGAAAATAAACAACAAAACATGAAAACGGACTGTGTCTATGATGTTACCTCAGGTGTTATCAAGTATTGTATGGCGTGTGTGAGTGTGTGAGTGTGAGAGTGTGAGAGTTTAGGCACAAAACTCTACTCCCTCTTTCTCAGCTTCGCTGGGTCCCAAATACACGCAATGACACAAACTGCAGAGGTACCAAAAGTGTAAGGCTCGTTGTTTAACGCCGCGCTCTTTAATAATAAAGGCATGTGACGGTATATAGCTTGATAGCATACCGCATATAGCGGGAATATTGTTAAATGCAATGTTAAACAACAAACATATTTCGTAATGTGCTCAATGCCGATAAATCATAATAATATAATATATTAGAATATTGAAGGAAACGATCTTCTGATGAGAACAAATTGCCCTAATTACTTAGGGCTTGACAAAGATATTGACAGCTCAATCTATGGGTGAACATTTATTAACGCAATATTGCTGAAACCGATGTTGTTTCATTCGTGCATTTTATATGATCGTAAGCAAAATGATGTTATGGCTACACTACATTTATGATCCCTTATTGCAACAAAGAATTCACAAAAGGTTTTACGTTTTCATGTGATTCTGTTTACATTACGTATGATCACTGGAACCTATAATTTTTGCATTAAAACGGTTTCGGTTAACGTAAAACCCCACCCTCCAGTTGTTTGTGAATCCCGTGCTATCCTGGAAATTCAAAGGAACGTCATCGACACGTGTCAGCATGACAAAACACTCTCAGATAGAATCACATTATCTGATAACCATCTGATCATTCCATGTATTAACAAATCTGCATGCGATATGCACTGCAACAATCTTTCATCTGATCAGTTAGTACATATAGAAGGTGTAAATACTTCTACAAGTATTCACTATTGGATAAAGTGTTATGGAAAAGCCTAGTGGTTACTCCGTGCATTCTCCAGAGACCGCATGTAACATGTTCTAAAGTACAAGGGCGTCATAAAAAACATCTTGCAATGTGTAATGTATGAAAATAACCATGTCTTAAAAGGCCTGTTCATTCCTTGTAATATTTCTCTAGAAATTAATTATAAACGTTCCTGTTTGAACGTAACTAGCAGTAGTACCTGACCATAAAATCACTTGGCAAAACCAGTGCCATGAATTAGATGTACATATAATGTATATACAATAACTTTCTTTACAGAGTCTTCGTTTTAATTATGAACACTAAATCGATCGACCCGTGAAGATGCTTCAGTAACCCATGCTTGTCGTAAGAGGCGACTAACAGGATCGGGTAGTCAGACTAGCCAACTTGCTTGACACATCTCATCGGTTCTCAATTGCGTAGACTGATGGTCATGCTGTTGATCAGTGGATTGTCTGGTCCAGATTCGATTAATTACAGACCGCCACCATATAGCTGGAGTATTGCTGAGTGCGGCGTAACACTAAACTCACTCACTCACTCACTCACAAAATCAATCGCATCAGCGGAATGTGATGCGTACACGTCTCTGATATATATCAGCATACATGAAAAGAAGGAATTGTCTGTTGACTTCATCAGATGCATTTATAACTGTGTGGACATCCAACCATCTCGATATGTTTCTACGTAAGGTTAGTAGGATGACATATATGACACAAATTCAAATGTTTCTTATATTGCGTAATGTACTTACTAGGTCATTGCTAAGATGAAGACGATTTTAATTGCACCATATTCGTCAGATTAAAAATCGAAAAAACATACCTTTGCTCTTATGTATACCTCTGTATGTTTCGCGGAAGACAATGCCAAATAGATGTTTTTATATGTGATTTCTTAAAAGAGACACATAGTTTAACCCCCAAATTAATATGTGAGGAAATATATCGTTGAATCGTTAAATGGCCACTCAAGATTAATAATAATGCACAACATAAAGTGTTTTGAAGTAAAACAGTTTATGTGTACAGTAAAAATATCAGCTCAATGGGAACGTTAAATGACAGTGGCAATAGATAACAAGGTCCATAATATGAAGCCACGAATGTAATTATTATATTATTACAGGATATTTATATGTTCACGCAACTAATACATGCTCAAGGCGCTGGCGTGTTCCTTGATCAACGGATGTCTTTTTTCTGGCATTCTTTTTTTAACCAACTCAACTCCCTGGGGAGTATTCAACTCAAGCAGCCCGTTAGGCGCAGCGAATTATCGCACAGCCTCATCCTCACAAGGTACCCATTTGCAGCTGGGTGAACTGGGACACATAGTCACAGTATTTTGTCCAATGATACTGCACGTTACTATACCCGCAACTAGGTGTCTGCACGTGTTCGTGTGCCCACCTGGTCACCTACCATCGGATGAGTTGGTTCTTTTAAATGCACAGGGTTGTGTACTGCACACTAGGGTTTGTGACAACACTGAAAGAGCTAGCAAGCAATGCTCCAAGGTTTTCACACTCGGTAACAAGCGGGGATCGATCCAGGCACCTTTCGCTCACCTTGCCCCAACATATTCAGCATGTTGATACTGTCGAATGTCTTGAATAGAAGCCTTGCGGACTGGCAAGTAAATACGTCATCATATAAGACTAATTTAAGTAGGAAATGCCTTAGTTTGTATGCGTTGTTCCTTACCAACGTGTCTAACCGGTTACCCACTGTGATCACAGGATTCACAGACCTCAGAATGGACATTTACATTTTGCTTAACACAAATCATAAAGAGAAGATAAAACACATAAGATACATTCAGCTTGGTACCTGGTAAGTTTATTTGACCAAAAACAATAGGTACTTGACAAGTCAAATTAGTGACTATTTTCAAAAGGCAGGGACGTATGTACATGAACTATCATAAAAAAATGTTGACTATACTGTCAGAAGGCCATTTTATTTCCAATAACAGCTGTTGGAAAAGACTGGGTTACACGACACCATCATCTACTGACACATCATCTTGTTCATTATTCCAGGCATACAGCGAAGTGAGCCACAGCATTTCATGGCGTCGATCCCGTTAATTTTGCATTCTTCATTTCGGAGACGACACTGTGAAACAAAAACAACATAATGAAGATGTTGTAAACACAACGGAGATTTTATAAACTTATGTCATCAAATTAAAAACACAACTTCGCTTTGTAGTTTGGTGAGGGGTATAATATAAACAAATCCTATAAAGTTTTAACATTTACCATGTTCTGGAATGGTGGCGATTGGGGGCTAATAGTGATAAGATTGAGGAATGAAATAAAGTAACGTAATGTTTTAGTTCTTAATATTCCCCCGCACATTAATTGTATTTATTCCAATTACCTGTTTTCCTTTCTATCCATACATTCCTTTTCTTTGTAAATTCAAATTTGCTCACTTTTCCAAGCCAACAACTTTATAGTTATTGTGATATTTCAACAGCTATAATACAAGTTATCGTCTGGAGTACGATTTAAATTTGTTACATTGAATATACAGTAAAGTTTTAGAAATGCAACAAACTTTACAGCTTCTAAAAGACAATATCTGGTTCATACGTATTGGATTAAAATGTGAAGTTTAGTTCGTCAATATTAACTTACCCCATTACCACTACCGACGTTTCTCTTGCAGATTCTGGTGTTCCCTATACCACGCTCACACATCAGACCATTACAGCAGGTTTCACCATTCATCAAATTGCACAGTTGCCCCTCAGTCTTGCACTGGAAAACAAAATACCCTTTGTTCTAAACAATTCGTAATATCAATAAATACTGAAACAGTGTGGGGATGTCAACTCCTTTATTATGAAGAACGCGTACATAACATTTCACCAGGGGAATGAAAGCATTGTAGCATGTAATGCACGAGATAACAAAGTTGGACAGAGGGAAACCAGTAGTTGATTGGCGCTGATGATAATAGCATTGGACCACTGTCAGCAAGAAGTTAATTCAGGATCACTTCCAAATGCAATTCAAATATTTTAGTATATATTGGGTTTAAAGGACGCATATATGAAAATATTCCATCAATGCACATGTCCACAATGAATGCAGTAATATATGTTAAGACTGGGCTTGGGTGTCATTGTGCAAATCGATCTTATCACTAAGGCGACCGTAACTCCCACTCCTTGAGATAGACGTACGGCAGTCGTAGTGCTAAGGTTGTGTCGTACAACCGCACCCTGAACATTAGCAACAAGTATAAATTATTTAAAACTTACAAAACCGTGCGAATCTTGAATCAGGGCTGATGCTATGAGGATTAGAGCAACACACGCTTTGGACATCATTGTGATGGAGTAAAACTGAAAAGAAGTTCATTTAAGTCAATCTAAGCTGCATGACTTTATATTAATGTACTTACAATCTAAGAATATAAACATGTATCTGCATACATGTTCTCCGTTTGATTCATGCTGTTAAAATTGATTATGATTTTCAATGTAGAGGAACGAAAACACATCAGTTCAATGTATAACGATGCCTGGACCCGTAAAATAATATATCTATGTTTGTTGCAATTGAGATTTGGAAATAGTTCTGTTAAGGACTTTCATTCGTATAAAATATACATAGAGTTACCTGCTCTGCTAATCACCTGGAATGAAGATACCTCTTTGATTTGGTACGTGTATTTATACCACTGTAACAGCAATTAAGCAAAGTGTGATAAGGATGCTACTTTAAAAGAACAGGTGTTACAAATGTAATCTTGGATCTGTTACCAGTCTGTCAGTCACCACCTTCGATGCAATCGATCCATCGTTCACAGGTAAATCTGCTTCAACACGAAACGATATCTTTACATGTGTCATTATGATTATTTACTCACGTCATGCTCTTAACGTGGCAACAGGTGAGGACAATTACGTGTAGGGCGGAGCGAATCAATAATAACGATTATGAAAAGACATCAGAAAAAAAGAATACATGTACATAATAACGATTTTAAAAAGAACCTGCTGAAAATATTACAGATTTAACTATGTTTATGGTGCAGTTAAAGACTGAAGGATGTACTAATCTGTTGACATTTAATTTATAGATAATTTCGTCCATGAGTCAGCATGAATTACAGAAGGTCGAAAAAAATTCTTTAGTCTAATAGAGAGAGTGAGTTTAAAAGGCGGATGTCATGAAAGTGATTTTATGTGCGGTGGGAAAAATCTCTCTGACAAACATTAAGTGTTGTAATATAAATTATTAAGACATAAACCGTACACCTTTTGAACTTGAAGCTCTAGGGGGAACATTTTTGCCTTGTGATCACAACGTTATACATAATTATATGTTGCGATAACCTTTTATGTAAGGAGAATGTACGGTCCTTACGAAGCCTGTTTACTTGATCTTACGAAAAGCTTAATAGCCTTAGCCAAGTTAAAACACAATGAAGAGGATGTGTGCTGCAATTCCAAGCATCCATGACAGATCACTACATCTGTTTGGAAAACAGGTACTTTTGTTGACTTTGAAGTCTTAAGACGACAATATGGGCAAACATGTATCTTATTTATTCCTCAGTACCGTTATGTATGTGTTGCAAGATCAGATTCTACCAAAGAGCACGGCAAACAGGCAATTGTTTGCAATTCTTCTTCCACCCTTCACGTTCAGTCAAGCATCAACAGATGTCATGTGAACGAGATATATTATCAAGATCTACAGCTAATCAGAGTAATCACCCGTTTTCGTCGGATCCAACGGATCTCTGACGTGCATTGCAACATATGTTCTGTTCAGCAGTTCATATGCGGGTTAGTAAATGGGTATAAATATATGTACTTGGAAGGCACTCTACATTCTCAATTTGATCCTTCAGCTGAACAGGTATGTATGATGAACACACGACAGCGCTTTGAACGGCTTTACATATTATATCATAATGCCATCTGAATGTTTAGGGAAGCTTCGACCAGCACTTTGATGAAATTCAAGGGTAAGACATTGGTACTGACAAACCAAGTCACGATGTCTGATTTGAACATACGATAATCAGATTCTGAATGACAAAGACACGCACAGCTGCAAAATAGGCCACGTGTTCACCATTCCATTTTATAGCATTGTTCTTATCTGTCTCAGAAATGTTTTGTGGTAGTGTTTAACAGAAATATGATAATCACTTCATTAGCCTCGGTCGTCAGACTACACTGCATATTCACACTATTGAATATTGTTCGAAAGCATGCATGTTTAATTTGTATGCATTCTGTTTCGTTTCAGGAGTGCCCAGGCATAACAATGATGCTCAAAGTGTGTCTTGCTTTGTTCTTTGTGATATCACTTTTGGCAAACAATGCCATTGGCTTTGGGGTTAGGGCTGTCATATCACATAATCTTCTTTCGGATAAGGATAATCGGCATCCATGAGGATATGGAGACTTTCAAAGTCTGATTTGGAATCAGCAAATTACTTTTAATATGAGTAATGTTTTAGATGTCAAAAAGAACCCCAAACATCACCATAATTAGCCCTATTCCATTAAAGGCTATGATAGGCAGAGGTTTCCGATCTAAATATTCAACGGTAATTTTGCTTTTGTTCCACTTCTGATATATGTTGTGCACCTTATGCTGTCATGACCCAAAATTATTACGTACATTTATTATCACCTCAACTATAACCTTTTTACCATTACCCATATGATTATTAAATAACGTCACAGTACAGAAATATAACCCATTTTACTACCTTAGTTTTGCTTCATTGTACATTTCGTGATAAGTAAAAGGGAAAGTTATCCTAGCTCCATGTAAATGTTGCAGTGTTGGCTATTGATATGTATATAAATTAACCCAGCCTATTGCTCCTTGTTGATGCAGTGTCAGAACGAGGGACAAACATGCAGTTGGATGAATGGTAACACTTGCTGCAATGGCTTGACGTGTCAGAAAGAAATTGGTAACATCCAAATATGCAGGCGAAACTTTGGAGGCGGTATTGGAGGCGGAATTGGCGGTGGTATGGGGGTAAGTTAACTTATCAGACTTGACAAATGCCACACTATAAAGCATTATATTGAATACCGTGCTCCTGGACTTTCTCAATTTATCTGTATCTACGCAAACGCCATCTTCCAACAAGGATATTAAATGTTCACACGTGTCACGTGAAAAAAAGTGTTGGATGTTCTTTAGGTATAATTCTCCTCACATGAATTTGAACGTCAATTTATATGCTATGTGCCCAATAAATCCTTCATAGAACACCTCTTTAGTCATTTGAACGGGAACATTACTTGCATTGCATAGTGCAGAATTTACATGTAGTTACGATACTTCTATTAAATGTACTAATGTATTTTGACAAACATACTAATTTCACAACCAACTTCTCATCGCTGTTTTATGTGAGTCTAATCCAAAGATATTATGTTATGTGTATAGACAATACGACATGTGGATGTGTAAGGATATTCATTTGTGTTTTACAGTGTCGTCGCCGTAATGACGAATGCCGGATTAGTGGCATTTCTGCCATGTCATGTTGTGCATCTCTCCGCTGTCTGCCTGGATACATGAACAGAATGACTTGTCAATAGATATACACTGACACTTTTACCTCAATATTACTATATGTGTACATGAATCGTATCAATAAAAGTGATTTCAAGCAATCTAGAGTTATTTGTATTGCCTATTGTACGATTGTAGTTAAATGAAAAGGAATCATGTTTAGACAATGTCTTTAACCTCAACGGTTTGAAGGGTTTCCTACTCAGTTATTAGATGAACCGTCTATACATAGCATGTGTTATATCAAATTCACTTTCCACAAACACTGAATATGGAGACGAACAACTTGACTCGTAATCATATTTCAAACTTGAACCATAGTATCTAGTGATTAGGTCAGCACAAAGAAACGGGTCCATTACAAGCAAACGCACACACGCACAAACGCATTGCGCTCTCATTGACTTATGTTTAAAATCATCTCACTTGAACAATTGTTGCAGTTGCTACTTTTCATTTGAATGTATTAAATATGCCTCTGACAAGCATAGGTGTTTCGTACATTGCACAAACATATACTGGATGGAGGATATCTCGTTGTCGGGAAGCGGTATATGAATCCATTACCCAATCAAGGATGATGGTTAGTTAGCATGCCATGTAGGACATGTCTTACCTGATCCCCGTCAATCACAGCCACCGATATGATCTGATTCTAGACAATGACAATACTTGACTGACTGACTGACTGAGTTTGGTTTTACGCCGCTTTTAGCAATATTCCAGCAACATCACGGCGGGGGACACCAGAAATGGGCTTCACACATTGTACCCATGTGGGGATTCGAACCCGGGTCTATGGCGTGACGAGCCAACGCTTTAACCACTAGGCTACCCCACCGCCCCTGACAATACTTGAATATCATTAGACACTAATGTTAAGGTTATCAGCATTAGAATCTACTCCATCTTTCTCTTTCTCCCAATACAATGTTACAAGCTGCTGTTGTACAAAAATGTAATGTAATGGTGTTTAGCGCCGCGGTCATTAATACTGAAGGCATATGGCGGCTGCCTTCCCTCAGTATACAGCTGGTGTAAATCCAACTAAGGTCCATGCAGGTAGCAAAGGCACTATACGTACCTATGGTACCCAGTGTGGTGATCAACTATCAGTTGTTGGCGACCTACAGCCTGGTCTGATATTGTGTTGTCCTCTATAGTTAAAATGTTTTAAATTTAATGACTGGTTTTACGTTTCTATCTTTAATAATCTAGTTATTCGTCGACATGCATTTGTAATTTAATTCCATTTAATATCAATTTATAACTTTCTAAGTCACGATATGATTGAAATATTGCCGATTTGACTATAAATCTTGACTCACTCACTCACTCAGTATACAGCTTGATAGTATACTGCGTGTAGCTGCAATTTAAAAAAACCCAAAACAACACATTTCACATTGTGTTCAATCCCGATAAATAATGATAATAATATATTAGGATATTTAAGGAACGATCTCCCGATGTTGTGGGTAAATTGCTCTAAGTTACTTAAAGATATGACATGGATATAGATAGCTCAATATAAGAATAAACATTTCTTAACGCGATTTTGCTGAAACCGATTTTGTTTCGTTTGTACATTTTATATGATCGTAGGCAAAATGATGCAATGGCTGCACTATATTTATGATTCCCTTTTTGCAACAATAAATTACAAAATGTTTACGCTACGAGAACTCGAACTCGAACTACTTTAGCATAAATGTTTTGGACAGGTGGAAAGATGTCGATATGTGTTTTCTTTTTCTTTTTCGAAACAAATAGTACACTGCCAGGTGTTCCCGATTACATTACGGTCACTGGTACCTATATTTTTTGCGTACGAACTGTACGAATACACTCCAGCCCGACTGACTGACTGACTGAGTTTGGTTTTACGCCGCTTTTAGCAATATTCCAGCAACATCGCGGCGGGGGACACAAGAAATGGGCTTCACACATTGTGCCCATGTGGGGATTCGAACCCGGGTCTTCGGCGTGACGAGCCAACGATTTAACCATTAGGCTACCCCACCGCCCCTCACTCCAGCCCCAACACTAGTCCTTCAGTGGATTGTGATTTCTGAGTATACTGTTCTACCAAAAACAGGACGATTTTCATTGATATATAGAATGCATGTATGTCTTACAGTCTACAGTGATTCTCTGGATTCCTTATCGAAGCTACTTTGAATTATTAGTTTTGTTCGTGAAGGCATCATCGCTTACATGCTTCGCTATCTGGTGACCGTTTCGATTTTAGGCACAAAAGCCCATACACAGATGACAGCTGTCGTTCCTTGAAATAATGTTTAGCTGATCCAGTGACATAACGAGGTTGTTGTATGAGTGAATGCGTATGGTGGGACAATATCTCAGCAAAACCACGGCGGTTACGCCTGAAATGATAATGAGCTTCAGGCATTGCATAGAGAATCGAATTTGGACGTGGCGAGACGTGACGAGCGAAGGCTTTAACGAGTAGGCTTTCCCACTAACCCTGATACCTTTAGTTTGGATAGACTAGTGGTTAAAGCGTCCGCTTGTCACGCCGAAGACCCGGGTTCGATTCCCCACAAGTTGTGAAGCCCATTTCTGGTGTCCCCCGCCGTGATATTGCTGGATAAAAGCAGCATAAAACCATACTCACTCACCCACTCTCTAATTTAGTAGTGAAAGGATATTGTATTTCATGATGGAAGTTTATTACTATTAGTTGGGGGCGGTGTTTAATGCAATTATTTGAGTTATAACATTCACGCTGTTTGTATGACTATGTAACCATGAATTGTGACTAACACGTTCCCTAACAGCGTATCTAAATCATTACCCAGTGTGTACACAGGATGCAATGAACTTTAATGGACATTTGTTCAAGACAAATCAGAAAAGATGAAAAACATAAGATACATTCAGCTTGATACTTTGTAATTTTATTCGAACAAAGATAAGATGTCACTGACAGGGCAAATTACTGAAATTTTGCAAAAGGCAGGGACGTGGGTCCATAGTTAGTCATCAGATCCCATCTACTGACACACCATCTTGTTCATCATTCCAGGCATACAGCGAAGTGAGCCACAACATTTCATGGCGTCGATGCCATTAATTTTGCATTCTTCATTCCGGAGACGACACTGTGAAACAAAACCAGTACCATATAAGAAAGGTGTATAACGTCACGCTTTGTTTTGGTGGTGGTGAGGGGATGATATAATAGCATACTGTTAAAAATAAGGAATGAACCGAAGTAAAAATGACATGAAACATAGTAACGAAAATGTGTTAATTCTCAATATTCCTCACACATAAATTGCATCTTAGACATACCAGTTTCTGTTAACCTTTGTACCCAAATGCAATATTTTTTTTGTATATTGCAATTTGCTTACTTTTCTATGTCCAATACAATTGTACAATTGTAATACAAGTTATAGCCTGGAGTACAATTTTGATCTGGTACTTTGTTAATACAGTCAAGATTTAGGAAATTCGACAAACTTTGCAACACCAAAAAGACAATATCTTGTTCATACTGGTTGTGTGAAATATAAACTTCAGATTCTCCTTATTAACTTAGAAAATTAACCACAGTTTCTAGTTATTCACTTACCCCATTACCACTGCCGACGTTTCTCTTACAGATTCGGTTTCCTATACCAGACTCACACATCAGACCATTACAGCAGGTTTCACCATTCATCACATTACACATTTGCCCCTCAGTCTTGCACTGGAAAACAAAATAGCTTGTGCTCTGAACCACGTGTAATATCAATAAGTACTTAGAAGCTAAGAGAATTTATGGATGCCAACTTCTGTGTTTCGGAATATATTCTTACACCTTCATCAGGCGAGTGAGTAAGTGAGTTGAGTTTTACGCCGCGATCAGCAATATTCCAGCTATATGGCGGGCGATCTGTAAATAATCGAGTCTAGATCAGACAATCCAGTGATCAGCAGCATGGGCATCGATCTGCGCAATTGGAAACCGATTACATGTGTCAACCAAGTCAGCGAGCCTAACCACCCGATCCCGTTAGTCGCCTCTTACGACAAGCAGGGGTTACTGAAGATCAAAATTCTAACCCGGACCTTCACGGGTCTTCTTCAGGTGAATAAAAGCTAGGTAGCAGACACATGTAGCTATATATGTACAAATGAAAAGAAAAAAAGTGGTCACTTTAGAAGCCAGTAATTGATTGGCGCTGGTGATAATATCAATGAGCCACTGGTAACCAGAATCCAATTAAGAATCACTTCAAAATACCATTCAAATATTTTAGTTTGCATTTGGTATGAGTATATAAAAATATTTCATCCAAGCACATGTCCACAGCAGAAGAAGAATGAATGAAGTAATACATATTAAGAGTGATCACGGTCCTGGGAGCCTTTCATATTGTGTTATTTTGAAATGATTTAGCCTTTTCTACTCAATCTAGTTGTTGTTATGTCCTTGGCTGAGAGCTTTTTAAAAGAGTATAAATATATTTATTCGCAGTACATAAATCTTTGTCGTCACGATGTGGCTAAAATATTGTCTATGTGACTTAACATTTTAACTCACTCACACACTCCTGGTCCTGGGTCCTTTGTACAATACAAAGCGATCTTAGCACTAAGGCTACCGTAACTCCCACACAAATAACTAGATATACGATATACGTAGCGTCGAGGTTTTGTACAACGGCACCCTAAGCATTAGCGGACAGTATGAAATGACAGAACTTACAAAGCCATGCGACTCTTGAATAAGGGCTGACGCTACAAGGACTAGGGCAACACACACTCTGAACATCATTTTGATAGAGTAAAACTGAAAAGAAATTCATTTTAGTCACACCTGTGTTTCAATCAAAGTAAACCAAACATTTCACATAAACAACAAATTTACATGACTTGATATCAATGTACTTATAATACAATCATAGAAAAGAAAACAATATACATGTACATGCAATACGTTTCTTCGTTTAATTCATTTTGTTAATATTGATTATGGCGTTCAAAGGAACAAAAACACATTACCTCAATACATATCGATGCCTTAACCCATAAAATAATATATCTATGTTTGTTGAGAATTGGAAACAGTCCTGTTAACGACTTGTATTCGCATGAAATATAGTTACATAGAGTTACCTGTTCGGCTAATCGTCTGGAATGAAGATACCTTTTCGACTTGGTTGGTGTATTTATATCACTGGAACTCGACAATTAAGCGAACTGAGATAAGGATGAAACATTAGAAAATATGTATGTATCAGGTGTTGGAAAAGTAATCTTACATCTGTTACCATTTTGTCAGTCACAACCCCCGATAATCTGACTCCATCTTACATAGGTAAATCAGCTTCATCATGAAATGATACCTTTGCATATGTCATTATGATTATCCACTCACGTCATACAGCTGAGGACAATTACGTGTAGCGCGGTGCGAATCAATAATAACGATTATGAAAAGACATCACAAAAAAAGAATCTGTTGAAAATATAACTGATTTAACAAAGTTTAAGGTGCAGTTAAAAACTGAAGGGTGTATTATGCCGTGGATAGTAAACTCATAAACGAATTACGTCCACGAATCCGCATGAATTACAGAAGGTCGAAAAGAATTCTTTAGTCCAAGATAAGAATAGAGAAAGAGAGTGAGTTTAAAATTGTAGAAGAAGTAAGCCAGACACCTTTTGAATTTGTATCTTCCGAACGAACAGTCATTAGTGTGGTGATCAACCTTCAGTTGTTGGTGACCTATAGCCCGGTTTTTATATTGTATTATCCTGTATTGTAATAAATGTTTGACTGCTTATATGCTAGTTTTAAATTTCTATCTGTGATAACCTAGTTGTTTTACTGTCCTTTGTTTACAGATGTTTGGAAAACTGTATTTATTATTAAAGTATATATTATTATAGCCAGGATATGGCTGCAATATTGCCTAGGTGACTCTAAATCTTGACTCACTCACTCAGAACGAACAGTTTTGCCTAGTGATCACAGCGTTATACATATGTTGAGATAACAGTTTTATGTAAGGAGAACTTACGGTCCTTTGAAAACCATTTTTATTGATCTTAAGAACATAATGGAGAGGATGCGTGTTGCTATTCCAAGCATCCATGACAGATCACTAGTGTTTTTGCGGAAAACGGGTACTTTTGTTGACTTTGAAGTATTTAGACGAGAATATGGGGGAACTTGTATAATATTTATTCCTCACTATCGTATGTATGTGTTGCAAAGTCAGATCCTAACGAAGAGCGCATCACACAGGCAATTGTTCGCGATTCTTCTTCCACCCTTCACGTTCAGTCAAGCATCAGCTCATGTCATGTGAACGAGATATGTTATCAAGATCTTCAGCTTATCAGAGTAATCTCCCGTTGCCGTCAGATCAACAAATGATCCAACGGATCTCTGGCGTGCATTGCCACATATGTTCTGCTTATCAGTTCATATGCAGGTTAGTAAATGGGTATAAATATATGTATTTGGAAGGCACTCTGCATTCTCAATTTGACTCTTCCTCTGAACAGGTATGTATGAACACACGAGTCAGTTAAACGTGACAGCGCTTCGAACGGCTTTATGTATTATAATATACTGTCATAAATATTTAGGGAAGATACGGCCACCACTTTGATGAAATTAAAGGGCAAAAGTATGATGCTGACAAGCCAAGCCATGACGTCTGATTTGAAGATTCAATAAACTGGTTTTGAATGACAAAGACACGAAAATCTGCACAATTTGCTGAAGCATTTGAAAAATTGGTCATTTATACACCATTCCATTTTATAGCATTAGTCTTATCTGTGCCAGCACTGTGGTATCGTTTAACAGTCATCATCTAATTTCTGTATTAGCCTCGGTCGTCAGACGACACAACGGTTTTACACTAATACGTTTTCTTTTTAAGTATGGAGATTTATAATGTATTGTATTCTGTTTCATTTCAGGAGTAACCAGACATGACAATGATGCTCAAAGTATCTCTTGCTTTGTTCTTAGTGCTATCACTTTTGGCAAACAATGCCATTGGCTTTGGGGTAAGTGCTATCATAATCTACATCCATGAGGATATGAAGATTCCAAATTTCATGTTTGAATTAGCAAATACTTTCTAATTTGTGTAATGTTTTAGAGGGCAAAAGGATCTACAATCTTTACCATATCCATCCCTATATTCCATTGAAGGTTATGATAGTCTGAAGTTTCCGATCCAAATATCCAACGGTAAATTTGCTTTCGTTCCACTTCTGATATATGTTGTGCACCTTCTGCTGTCATGACTCAAAATTGTAATGTATGTTTTTTTCACCTCAGCTATAACCTTTTTACCATAGTTCAGTATCCACATGATTATTAAATAACGTCACTGTACAGAAATGAAACCCATTTTACTACCTTAGCTTTGGCCTCATACTATTCTTTGTACATTTCGTGATAAATATATGGGAAATTGATGCTGTTATCCTAGCTCTGGTTAAATGTTTTAGTGTAATGCCGTTGCTTATTTATATGTAGTTTAAAGACGTGTATTGTATACTGATATTAAATGACATAAAACCACAACCTACTGCACCTTGTTCATGCAGTGTCAGAACGAGGGGCAAACCTGCAGTTGGATGAATGGTAACACTTGCTGCAATGGTTTGACGTGTCAGGGTAGAATTGGTAACATCCAAATATGCAGGCGAAACGTTGGAGGAGGCATTGGAGGCGGAATTGGAGGTGGTATGGGGGTAAGTTAACTTATACGACTGACAGTTGCCACACTGTAAGGCATTCAATTGAGAAATGTGCTCCTGAACTTTTTCAATTTACCTGTATCTAAGCCACCATCATCCAAGGATTATAAATGTTCACAAGTGTCATGTTAAAACAAAATTGTTGGATGTTCTTAAGGTATAATTCCTCTTACATGTTATGCGCCCATTAAATCCTTTATGGCATGCCTCTCAAGCTCCTCATTTGACATTACTTGCATAGCATCGAGGCATAATGTACGTGTAGTTGCAATACTTCTATTAAAGGCATCAATTGTATGCATTAAAATCCATTTTGACAAAACATAACTAGTTTCACAACCAACTTCTCATCGTTGTTCCACACGAGTTTCATCCAAATTGATTGTAGTATTTGTATAGACAATACGACATGTGGATGTGTAAAGATATTCATATTTGTTTTACAGTGTCGTCGCCGTAATGACGAATGCAGGGTCAATGGCATGCCCGCCATGTCATGCTGTGCATCTCTCCGCTGTCTGCCTGGATACATGAACAGAATGACTTGTCAATAGATATACACTGACACTTTTACCTCAGTATTACTATATGTGAACATCAATCCTATCAATAAAAGTAATTTCAAGCAATCTAGATGTCTTTGTGTTGCCTAATTGTACAGTTGTAGTTAAATGGAAAGGAATCCTGTTTATAACGTTAAAGCACTCGCACGCAATCGTCCTCGTACTTTAACTGTACATGGTGGTAGAGCGAACTGTATTTCTTAAATCTAGAGTAGTAGTTAATAGAAAAGGAACCATATTTGGTGGACAATACCTTTCACCTGAACGGTATTTGTGTGTTATTACCAAATTAGTAGATGAATCGCCCTTATGCAGTATGTGTTAAATCATATTCAGCTTCCTTAAATACTGAACATTTAAACGAACAACTTGACTTTCAGTACAGGCTTTCCGTTGTAAATATGGTCAAGATATGTATTATAAACTACATTTGAGGGTACGTTCTCCCATGCAATGTTTTGCTTATAGCTACAGTTGTCTCCAATTGTTGTAGTTATTGCTAAGACACCAAATCACTTTCACTTTCGTCATGTCAGATCGTGACACAATAAGATGCGCGTTAATCAAACTATTTTGATTCAGTTTTGTGTTTTGTTCTGAACCGTATATGTAATTTATTTCGAGATGTTGGAGTTAATAATAACAGTAAATACTGTACGTATCACAGTAGCTGTTGTCTCCTAGTCGTGTGATACCAAACTATCTTAAAAGATAAGAGTAAAACAAGAGATAAAACTTACAGTCAGAATGCCATGTCTGCGTTGGGTATTTGGGTATTAAAGATTGAACCATAGTATCTGGTGATTAGTAGGACAACACAAAGAACACGCATTTGTCAGTACCAATACAAGCCAACACGCACACGCACACGCACACGCACAGACGCCTCGCTCACTCATTGACGCAAAGAGTTAAAGTCCATTTCATCTAACCTGACCTGAGTAAGTGAGTAAGGGAATATTCCCCAACGCCGCATTAACAAATATTTTGCATCTTGTCGCGGCGAGGTATGTCTTTTGTTTTACAATAACTGAACAGAATGAAGGTGATTTTGAAAATCACAAGGGTAAAAACTAACGTACAAATATGTATTTTTCAGTTTCATTTTCAGTTTATACAGTTTCGTTGCCTTTAGGTACGCGAAAATCAAGTGGTTAGACGCCGTTCTAAAAAGTTAAAGTAGGAGCATCATCAAAAACCTTTTTGTAATATGTAAAACATCAACACTTTGGAGCAAATGAAGGTGATTTTGAAAATCTCAAGGGTAAAAACTAACTTACAAATATGTATTTTTCATTTTCATTTTCAGTTTATACAGTTACGTTGCCTTTAGGTACGCCAAAAAACAAATGATTAGAAGCAATTGTATTTTTCAATAAGTTTCAGTTAAAGTATCAGAGTTATATAAAGTAGGAGCATCATAAAAAACCCGGACTTTTTGTAATATGTAGCAAAACGTGCAAAACGTGCTTGAAAGTAACGGGTTCATGTCAAGCAATGCATTGTGGGGGATCTTCTCCTTTCAATAAAAAGGAATCTGTATAGTAACTACGTCCTATACGACATCACGGTATCACAACCTCATCTTGACGAATGAGCCCAGTGAATTGATGCTGTCCTTTGGTTGGTTTAAAGGAATGGCGCTTATTTGATCATTTTAACTCAAGCAACCCATGCTTGTCGTAATAGGCGACTAACGGGAACAGGTGGTCAGGCTCGCTGACTTGGTTGACACATGTCATCGCATCCCAATTACGTTGATCGATGTTCATGATGTTAATCACCGGATTGTCTGGTCCAGACATCTATTTACAGAACGCTACAAGGCAGCTGGAACACCGCAATAAATAACAGACCAACCAGTCCCTTGTCATTTCTAAATGTACATTAGGCTGGATGTACCTACAAGGTGGTATTTCTGGAATGTTGAATTCTGAGATGTCACCAAGATTTAAATGAACATCTCTGGGGTGGAACTGACTTTGATTTGTTGCTATACAAATCCATACAGAAAGGATTGAAATACATTTGAAGGCTGGGTTAGATGGATTTTGTTGAAGCTTAGAAATATATTGATGTGCGAGTGTAATTTTGTTTAACATGGTTCAACAGGTTTATAGTCACTGTAAGGTATCAGCAGTGGTGTCACAGATTTGTTGAGTGCTGCCTTAGCAGCAGAATTAGCCATTGTGTTACCCAAACTTCCATTGTGGCTGGGTAACCAACAGAAGACGATGTCATATTGAGGGTGTTTATTTGACATGTATATATGACCTGCAGGCAAGATAGAGAATCTGGAAACATTATGTACTGCTCATATTTAGCTAGACTGTTTATTGATTATATTTAAGAGCAAATAAAATCGATTTTGCTTCGAACAGACTAGTGCTCCATACAAATGAAGCAGAGTTAACTGGTCGCCTCCTCATTTCGAATCATTATTAGAAACAAGTTTCAATAAGTTTAGTGCCTTCAGGCTTTTATTCATTACAATATTTGGGGAAGAAAGGTCAGATGCTGATCAGTTATTATACCTAGGAATTTAGATCCTTTACAACTTTATTTGGGGTACCATTTAAATTGAATTTGGGGCTTTGTGTGGTTTTATCTTCCATCTCGAAAAATGTGATTTACGGACAAGAACAAAATACGAAACGGAATCATAATAGTTTGAATAACACGTATCTTATTGTGCCACAATCTGACTTTACGAAAGTAGTTTTGGTTTCTTAGGAATACCTAACAGCTGAAGATATAGTCTTTAACTATAATAACAGGATCGGGTGGTCAGGCTCGCTGACTGGGTTGACACATGTCATCGGCTCCCAATTGCGCAGAGCGATGCTCATGCTGTTGATCACTGGATTGTCTGGTTCAGACTCGATTATTTACAGACCGCCGCTATATAGCTGGAATATTGCTGATTGTACCAATGCTCGCAATTGTGATACTTAGTCATTAGTTAGCGAGCCTGCCCATCCGATCCCGGTAGTGGCCTCTTAAGACAAGCATGGGTTACTGAAGATCAATTCTAACCTGGATCTTCACGGGTCTACCCTAACGGCGTTTCATCTTATAATTTGGAAGATAGCCCTAATGCCCTTCAGGTCAAATACATTGTCCATTAAACTTCCTTCCTATACTTTGCACTACAACTATACATTAGGGCAATACAAACATCTAGATTGCTTGAATTCACTTTTATTGTCATGCATTCCATGTACACATATCGTAATATTGAGGTAAACGTGTCAGTTTATATCTACTGACAAGTCATTTTGTTCATGTATCCAGGCAAACAGAGGAGAGATGCACAACATGACATGGCAGAAATGCTATTAATCCTGCATTCTTCGTTACGGCGACGACACTGTAAAACGAAAATGAATATCTTTACAGATCCACATATCGTATCGTCTACACAAATAACATCAACTTTTGGATCAAACATACTCATTACACGTGGAACGATGATGATAAGTTAATTGTGAAAAACGTATGTTTGTAAAAATAGATTTAAATGCACAGAACTGATGCCTTTAATAGAAATTTCATTACTACATTGTCCCTGTATGCAATATTCACGTTCACATGACTAGCTTAAGAGGTATGCTGTGGACGATTTAATGGGCTCAAAGCATGAGAATTGACTTTAAAAATTCACGTGAAGAAAAATTACATCTTATGAGCTTTCCACAAATATTCTTCTGTCGACAGGTGTGAACATTTAAAATCCGTGACGGAACATGACGTTTACAAATGACGACACAAATTAGTAGAGAAGTTCAGGAGTATAGTTCCCAAATTAACGTCTTGTAACGTGACAATTGTCTGATAAGTTAACTTACCTCCATACCACCCCCAATTCCGCCTCCAATGCCTCCTCCAAAGTTTCGCCTGCATGTTTGGATGTTACCAATTCCTTTCTGACAGGTCAAGCCATTGCATGTGTTACCATTCATCCAACTGCATGTTTGCCGTCGTTCTGACACTGCGTGAACAAGTTCATGTCCAAATACATTAGTACAATTAATAGAAGTATCGTAACTACATGTACATTCTGCACTATGCAATGCAAGTAATTTTCTCGTTCAAATGACTAAAGAGGTATTCTATGAAGGATTTATTGGGCACATAGCATATAAATTGACGTTCCAATTCGTGTGAGGAGAATTATACCTTAAGCACATCCAACACATTTTTTTCACGATATCAGAATTTGAACAAAGCAAATATGCCGTTAGATATTTGGAACAGAAAATTCAGACTATCATAGCCTTTAATCATGGAATATAGGGCTGAATATGGTATAATTTGTGGTTCATTTTGCCCTCTAATCCATTGCTCCAATTACAGGCAATTTGCCGATTTCAGATTTGGAATCTCCATATCCTCGTGGATGCATATTATCCTTATCCGCCAGAAGATATGACAACACTTACCCCAAAACCAAAGGCATTGTTTGCCAAATGTGATACCACGAAGACCAAAGCAAGAGACACTTTGAGCATCATTGTCCTGAAACAAAAGAGAGTGCAGTACATCTTAAATCTTCATACTTCCGAAGAATATCCAATCGTGTAAAACCGTAGCGCAGTCTGACGACAGAGGCTCATTCAGTGATTACATCATTTATGTTAAACGATACCAAAAATACACCGTGCTGAGTCAGATAAGAGACAAAGTAATGGTATACATTTATAGAATTGAATGGTGTATTATTGGCCCAAGTTTAAAGATGCTCCAGCTAGTGCAGAGTTGCGTGTCTTTGTCGTGCAGAATCGTATCATCGTAATTTTAAATCACAGATTATGACTTGGTTTGTCAGCACCATACTCTTGCCTTTGAAGTGGTAACTGAACCTTCCTCAAACATTCAGTTGACCGTATGATAAAGGTACAATTCGTTCAAAGGAAGTCGCGTTTAACTCACTCGTGTGTACATTATACATACCTGTTCAGCTGAAGGATCAGTTTGAGAATGTCGAGTGCCTTGCAAGTACACGTATTTATATCCATATCCTGAGCTGCATGTGAACTGATGAACGTGCTTTTCATGTCAGACATCCGTTAAGATGTGTTAATGATCTGACGGCAACGTGTGACCTTCCTCTGATCAGCTGTAGATCTTGATAGGTTATCGTGATTCACATGACATGTGTTACTGACGCTTCTATGAACTTGAAATGTGGAAGAAGAATCGCAAACTATTGTCTGTGTGTTTCGCTCCTTGGTAAAATCGGTAACTGGTCAAAACATATGTGCGGTAGTGAGAGTGAGGAATACGTAAGTCAGGTGTTTCCCATAATTATTCTCTTCCGAGGACTTCAAAGTCAACAAAAGTACCCGATTTCTATACATAACTAGCAATCTGTCATGGTTGCTGGGAATTGCAACACACATCCTCTCCATTGTGTTTTTAACTTGTTTTAGGTTTTAAACTTTTCGTAAGATCAATAACAAAATTGGAAGATGTAAGTTTTCCTTGCTTAAAACTGTTATCTCATTGTTTTGTATAACACAAACATGTTCGTCTTTGAGCTTCGAATTCAAAAGGTGTCGGATTTACATCTGCCCAATATATTACAGCACTACATATATCATTTTTCCCACCAAACGAACGATGCTTATTGTATCCTCCTCATCTTTCCTCTATTTTAAATCCGCCTGTTAAACTCTCTATATTATTATACTGAACAAAGAAATTCTCTCAAGAACCTGCAGCTGAATTCTCTTCATGTTGATCCATGGATTAATCATTTACAAGAAACATATCAACTGAGCCGTACACCCCGCAGTATTTAAGTCCTCCAGAACGCTTGTTAAATCTGTAATATTTTCAACAGGTTCCTCTTGTGATGTCTTTTAAAAAATCGCTATTATTTATTCGCTCCGACATATACTGATGTACAAAGAAAGTACACACCTGCTGTTTTGAGACTATTTAAAAAGTAAATATTTTGCTAGCAATGTTTCAATTGGGTACGATATATATGGTGTTATTGCAACACGTACACAATGTTTGTGAATTGTGAGTCACAATCAAAACACTTTTCTAAATATTACGCTGTTTTTAGAAAAACATTTTACCAAAGCATCAGGTGTGTACTTTCTTTTGTACGTCAGTTTATATTTAATTGTACTTTGCTGCCTCCACGTTTCGGGCATGACGTGAGTGAATGATCATAATAACATATGTAAAGATATCCGTTCTTGATGAAGCTGATTTACCTATGTACGGTGGGGTCAGAAATTTTATCGAAGGTTGTGACTGACAGACTAGTAATAGATCTAAGATTACATTTGTAGCATCTGTTCTCCTAATGTATCATCCTTATCTCAGTGTTCTTAATTGTCGAATCCTAGTGGTATAAATACACCAGCTCCGTCAAAGAGGCATCTTCACTCCGGTGATCAGCAGAAAAGGTAACTCTATGTATATTTCATGCTAATACAAGTCGTTAACAAAAGTGTTTCCAATTCTCAAGATATATTATTTCATGAACTGAAGAATCGCCATACATTTCCCATGACTTGAAGTAATATTGATTTTATTTTCCTTTTATATATCAAACACAATAATTGATATTACCTATATGATTGAAACAGAACATTCATGCAGATACACATTTGTTCTGGGGTTTTCTATGATTGTAATTTAAGCTCATTAATACGAAGCCATGTGTATTTGTTGTTTATTTGAAATGCTTGGATACCTTATATTGGAACACAGCCGTGACTTAAATGAATTTCTTTTCAGTTTCACTCTACCACAATGATGTCCAAAGTGTGTGTTGCTCTAATCCTCGTAGCATCAGCCCTGATTCAAGATTCGCATGGCTTTGTAAGTTCTACATGATTTCATACCTGTTGCTAATGTTTCGGGTACGGTTGTAGAAAACAGCCTTGGCGCTACAACTGCCGTACATCTAAGGAATGAGAGTTACGATCGCCTAAGATTGTGATAGTGCTAAGATTGCTTTGAACAACGGCACTTTGGACAAGTCCAAACATGTATTATTGCATTCATTCTACTTCTGCTGCGGATGAAATATTTCCATATAAGCGTACGCAAAACCAAGTACATGCTAAAACATTGGAATGCCATTTAGAAGTGATTCTGAATTTAGTTCTGGCTACCAGTGTCCATTGCTGTTATCAATGCCAATCAATTACTGGTTTCCCAACTGTCCAACTTTGTTATCTTATCACTTTTGTTATTTTCACATGAAATTATAGAGCTATTTGCTACCTAGCTTTCATTCACCTAATGAATGCGTAAGAACATATTCCGAAATGTGCACATAGCACAGAAACTGACATACATAAATTCAATCAGCTTCTAAGTACTTAGTAGTATTACACGTGGTTCAGAGCACAAGTTATTTTGTTTTCCAGTGCAAGACTGAGGGCAAATGTGCAATGTGATGAATGGTGAAACCTGCTGTAATGGCCTGATGTGTGAGTCTGGTATAGGAAACACCCGAATCTGCAAGAGAAACGTCGGCAGTGGTAATGGGGTGAGTGAATAACTAGAACCTGAGGGTATTTTGCTTCTAAGTTAATCAGAAGAATTTGAAGTTTGTATTTCACCCAACCAGTATGAACCAGATATTGTCTTCTTGGAGTTTCTCAAATAATAATTGTACAGAATTTACAAGGAAAATATCAAATCAGGAATTTGGAATCATTAAGATACAATTAATTTGTGAGTAATATTTAATTTCATTTTTAATTTGTTTACACGTTATTCTTAAGCTTATGCTATTTTATAACACCCTTCTTCCCACCAAAACAATTACTAAATTTTAAACTTGACACGATTAGTTGATGTATGCTCATGATGTATTTTTGTATTCCACAGTGTCGTCTCCGAAATGAAGAATGCAAAATTAATGGCATCGACGCCATGAAATGCTGTGGTTCACTCCGCTGTATGCCTGGAATGATGAACAAGATGATTTGTCGCTAAACGGCATCTGATGACTGATCATGAACGCGCGTCCCTGTCATTTGAAACAGTCAGTAATTTGCTTTGTCAATAATATCTTATCTTTGTTGAAATAAAATTATCACGCATCAAACTCGTTGTATCTTATGTGTTTTATATTCCCTTCATGCAAACAATTTAAGCTAATATTACTGTGTCTATTCTGTATCCTGACATCCGTAATATTTTGTCTTAGTCTTGAATGCCAACTTCTATATGTCTCCCAAGATCCTCAATTGGCTACATATTCATACAAACTGTATGACTGCTATAACGTAACAATTTGCAGTAACAACCACCCCTAAATGCAACTGTAGGAACTTACATATTATGTATTAAGTCATCAAATGCTATTTTGAAATGCACAAT
The DNA here is from genome assembly GCF_003918875.1 of Haliotis rubra. Taxonomy (NCBI): domain Eukaryota; kingdom Metazoa; phylum Mollusca; class Gastropoda; order Lepetellida; family Haliotidae; genus Haliotis; species Haliotis rubra. Next base: position 38,480 of record NW_025765347.1, on the reverse strand, counting down.
CATTGCGCCACTCATAAAGGTACGGGTGGTGGGGTAGCCGTATTGGTTAACACATTCGCTTGTCATGCCCTAGGGCCGGATTCGATTCGATAAACATGATTTCAGGGAAAATCTGTCTATTATACGTTTATGCAATTAGTTCGTAGTTAGACTTCCTACAAACATTCGCCACAGCTGTGCACTTATGAAGTGTCCGTATTCGCAGAATATACTTGTTCAACGTGGACGTCAAGCCAAACGTTCAAGATTAGATTACCGATATAGCAACCTTTGTGACTATGTGTGTCTCTTATGTCTGTAGTGGTGTAACGGAACGGATGTGTTTTTAAAGTCCACCGAGGCACCAGATCGGACACATCATACATGTATTATTCTCTTAATGTCCCAACACAGGCGAAAATAAATTAATTCTTTTCACGTCTTTTGTATCACATGGACAATGTTTAGAACTTTACAATAAAACTGCATTTATCAACTATATCATCTCGGTAGGCAGCAGAGAATGAATCTGGATTTCGAACACAGAATAATATCATCATCATGGTGTTTGTAGGATCAGCTTTACCCAAGACTAAATTAAAATTATCCTGAACTCATGAAAGAGTTCTCTACTGGTTGTTGTTCTTATGACTTGTTCGTTCGAGATGCATCATGATAGGGCAATTTATAGAAAGCTAGACACATGTCATATACGAGCGAAAAAAGAGGGCCATCTGAAGCATTTTACACCTCACCTGGAGTTTACATATTACCTATTCGTACATATATAATTCCTGTCAGCCTTCAACATTAATATGGACTAAAGTACAGGGCAAAGATATTTTCAAGACATTCGACATTAACAACGTGCTGAATATTCGTTGTTACTCTCACATTAATTACGATGCATGTTACCTGTTGCAACTGTCATACAGCTTTCACATTGTGCTGACGTTTTTTTTTATTGCAAACATAAAAGTGTATGCTTAAAAATAGTGTGTGGTCATTACATGATGCAACAGTTTATTTCTGTACACATTAATTCTGGCGTCAAGATCTCTGTTAGGAAATCACATTGAAGTAGCATCTATATCCCTGTGATATATGATGATAGGATATTTGTGCAGCACACATATTCACCAAACTAGTACATGCTCAAGACGCTTGAGTATTCCCTTGATCAACGGATGTCTTTTTTTTCTTTTCACAAACTCAATTCTCTGGGGGCTATTCAACTCATGCAGCCTATTCAACTCACAACGTATCCATTTGCAGCTGGGTGAACTGGTACACACAGTCACAGTATTTTGTCCAATGATACTGCAACTAGGTGTCTGCACTTGTTCGTGTGTCCACCATCTGGTCACCTACCGTCGGCTGAGTGGGTTCTTTTAAGTGCACAGGGTTGTGTACTGCGCCCTAGGGATTGTGACAACATTGAAAGAGCCTGCAAGGAATGTTAGCCTGCAAGGTTTTTACACCCGGTCACAAGTGGGGATCGATTCAGGCACCTTTCGCTTACTAGCGCGGCGCCATAGACAGCTCGCCCTCCATGACCCCATTGGGGCATACAAGAAGGGAAAGATTTTAAAAAAAAGGTCGGTTTGTGTCGTTTAGAATTTTATTATAATGACTATAATATTTTTTTATTCGTCTTCATTTTCTTTTAACATTGACCTAGTACGTACATTACACAGTACAACAAATATTTGAATTTAATATATCAATTTAATTACATTAATCCCAACAGAAACATATCAAAATTGTTAGACGTCACCACAGCTATGAATGCATGAGATGACGACAACTGACAAGTCCTTCTTTCATGTATCCAGGCATATGTGGGAGAGGTGTACGAAATCTCATTGCGCTAGTGCGATTAATCGTGTGTTCAGAGTTAAAGCCATGACACTGTAAAAACGTTATGGGACATGTACAGAGCTATAACCTAATGAGTAATTCTTATTCGTACATGGCACTGATTAGGCAAAATGTTTTTATGTACAGGTCCTTATGATGGCAGGTGATCACGAAACACCATCAGAGTTCACATTGAAACGTTCTGGTTATGTTCCAGGAAGACATGGTCATTACATGGTCTGAACTTTAAAACATGGTTAGTTTCACACATTACGTTTATGCCCTCTTTGTTCATTGTTACATGCGGTCTTTCGTGGCTGTACCGAGTAATCACTATGCTATTCCACAGCACCCTATATAATAGTGACGACACAGTACCTTGCAGAAGTACTTATACCAACTATATATACCAACTAATCAGCTGGAAACGTGTTGCAGTGCATATCTCATACAGATTTCTCAGTACTTGAAATGATCGAATGTTCACGTGATTTCGTTACATAGATTAGATGGTAAAGGATTAGAGTCAGTTAGGATCGGTTTATGACGATGACACGTATCGAGGACGTGCCTCTGAACTTCGGGGTTTAATCGAAACATTTCTAACGCAAAACGTAATCATACGTGATCATAAGTATCCAATCAGAATCACGTGGTAGTGTACTAATTGTTTCCAAAAAGAAGAATATACATGTACATATCAACACACTTTCCCTATGACGCGAAAACAGAGTTATTGTAACGTAAATATTTTGTAAATCATAGCCGTTACATCATAATACGTGCGAACGAAGTAAAGTCGCTTTTAGCAAAATCACGTTAATAAATGCTTAATCCCATACTGAGGTATCAATATCTATGTCATACCGTTAAGTGAGTGAGTGAGTTAATATTTAAGCACACATCGGCAATATCTCAGCCATATCGTGACGAAAACAATTTATACCAAAAAAGTAAAACTTTTTGAAGATTAAAACCTGTCGACGATGGACAGTAAAAATACTAGAGAATCACAGACATACCGTTAAGTAAATCACGGCGATTTACTCACATCATCGGAAGATCTTTTGATTAAATGTTCTAATATATTATTATTATTATGATTTATCGGAATTGAGCACATGGGAAATGTGTTTTTGTTTAAGATTGCATTCAACAATATTCCCGCTATATCCAGTATAATATCAAGTTATTTACTGAGGCAAGGCCGCCGTCATATACCTTCAGGATTAAACACCAAACCTTAAATTTCCCTACCTCAGCAGTCTGTACATTGCGTGTATTGTGACCCAGCGAAGCAGAGAAAGAGGGAGTAGATTCTAATGCTGATAACCTTACTATTAGTGTCTAATGATATTCAGTTATTGTCATTGTCTAGAATCAGATCATATCGGTGGCTGTGATTGACTGGGATCAGATAAGACATGTGACACATGGTATGCTGATTAACGATCACCTTGGATTGGGTAATGTATAAATACGAGGCTTCCCGACTACGAGATATCCTTCATCCATTTTCCTTGAGTTGATCAGGTAAGTATGTGTTTGTGCAATGTACGAAACACTACTGTTTTCACAGAAGTATTTAATACATTAAAATGCAAAGCTGCACCTGCATACCAATGTTTGTTGTCTCAATTCGGGATTTCAAAAAACAGGGTGTTTGATTACTATACAGTTCCATTTAGAAAGTGGTCACATGTGACATATTTCATATTTGGGAGTACACTTTCTAAGTAAAATACAGATTCTACAGTAACTGCTTTGGGGGTTTAGTCCCATCCGTGATTCCAACCCAAACACTCTAAGTGAACTTGAACTTGACTACCAGTAGTCTGACTTAAACTTTTGTGAATACCGCGGTGGCTAAGTTGTTGAGATCGCCGAATGTGCGAAAAAACTGCCCCACTCTGATCGCGTGCGTTTAAATCCTGGATGAGAATTCAAAATGTACTAGAATCTGTACTTTACTGAAAAAGTGCATCCAATAATATAACATAGTTGTTTCGATGTCTTAAAATAATTGTAAATGGCATAACCACGCGAACATCAAGTGAGTGAGTGAGTGAGTTTAGTTTTATGCTGCTTGTAGCAATACTCCAGCAATATCACGGCGGGGGACACTAGAAATGGGCTTCACACATTGTACCCATGTGGGCGATCATTAAGACTTGAGATACTCTGTTCAGAGAGTGCGAATATTGTTGTACCAACTTGAATCTATGATATCGATCCATGAATTCATTCAAGTGGTGTGTTTACTTTCAGTTTTACTCCATCACCACAATGATGTTCAACGCGTGGGTTGCTGTTATTCTCGTCGTGTCAGTTCTTGCTCACGATTCACACGGCTTTGTAAGTAATCCTTTTTCAGCATCGATTCGTAAATTCAAGGCAATTCACTGTGCAAAAAGTAAAGGATTTATTTCTTTGTTCTAGCTGTTTATATACATGTGTATGCCCATGTCCATGAAGTCCATAATTCTCAGTATGTTGGACCGACATTGTCTAAAGTTTATATAACCGATTTGCATTTGTCAATACAGACAAATATTAAGGTATAGAGCCGACACATTTTTTATCCTCAGTGAGGACTACAATTCTCCTTATAATCATTTGCTTTTATTGTATATCCTTTCACAGTGCCAGACTGAGGGACAAACCTGCAATGTGATGAATGGTAGAACCTGCTGTAATGGCCTGATGTGTGAGTCTGGAATAGGAAACACCCGAATCTGCAGGAGAAACATCGGAGGTGGTGTCGGGGTAAGCGTGCAACCAGAGTACTGTGACAATAAACCATCGGTTGGATCAACAGGTCCTTATTATACCTCGTACGTTTATCATATCTCCTCAGGAGTACTCAAATGGGCAAATGGTTCCTGTATGTTTCATTATTGTTTTTATATAAATTTAAAAGTATGCTTGTATTAAAGGAACTTTATCTTTTACAGTGTCGCCTGAGAAATGAAGAATGCAAAATTAATGGCATCAACGCTATGAAATGCTGTGGCTCACTCCGCTGTATGCCTGGAATAATGAACAAGATGATGTGTCAGTAGATGGCGTTGCGAAGCCCAGTCTTTTCCAACAGCTGTTATTGGAAATAAAATGGCTTTGATTTTATAACCAACGTGTTTTTCAATTTGTTCATTTGTGTTCGTACAAAAAACAAACGGGCTCTCGCGCTCATCATCTTATTGGCTCATTCACCCAATCACCCACTCACTCTCACTGATCCACACTATACTTAGCAACTCCTGAAATAACAATAGGTATTATCTTTTTTGACGTTTTGCAGGTTAACACCACACAAAGCAACATTACGTCCATACCTTATCTAAAGTATAGATATTGTTTGGGGTGGTTACCATGACGTCACAGAAAATGACTCATCAACTCCCTCATTCACTCACTCACTCACTCATTCATCCAATCAAACTCACGCTCACCCACTCACGCTCACCCATCCACAATATACTTAACGACACCTGAAATAACATTTTTATTTTATTTTGTAGGTTAACGTCACACAAAGAAACGTTACAGCCATACCGTATCCAACGTATCGATATTGTTTTTGGAGTTGATGATGGTTATCAACACCTCACACAAAATGACATTTTGCTTCTTTCACGCACCTGTCGGGATGACAGCAAACATAGGTTTTGGAGCCAATTCAAATTACACAAAACACATAAAAGGAATAATTGTAGTTAATGAAATTTAATTTCGGGGTTACATGTTTCCCTTTGGGGTGTTTAGGCGACCTTAAATATGCATATTCTTCACAGGAGACATTTACAGCAGAGTTCAAATGACCTCAAGACAGCCATGCCAGAACACAAAGGTTATTTGTGTACACTTCATTTCATCATCTCCACAATACATACAACCGTAGTCCACCGACTGAGACACATAGTCCATCTGTGTTGACGGTGTTGCATTGACAAAAGGACGTAAAATTGAAAAACATTATCCACAGTCTTTACATATGACATTCACAGCAGAGTTCAAAAGCCCGGAAGACAGCCATTCCAGAACACAAAACGTTATGTTTGTCGGCGAAACGCTTCATCTCAATATCTCCACAATACATGCATGTGTAATGTACCGCGTGAGGTACTGAGTCCATCTTTGTCGACGGTGCCGCTTTGAAACAGGTCCTACACAGCACTGTTTCCACCAGTCGCTGTAGGTTGGGATGAAGAGGCGGAAGATGAGGCTGCTGATCAGCTAATACAGCTGGCTGTTGCGGAGGCTGAGGTGTTGGTTCTGGAGGTTGAAGGGGAATTGTCGTTGTCGGTGTCGGCGTGGAGACTGACAAAGGTTCTATCCCGTGTAGAGCGTCCATCAAGCTCGAGTCCATCAGGGATGAAGGTGAGGTCGAAACGTCCATGAAGTCCATGATTCTCAGTATGTTAGACTGACATCTACTAAAGCTTATATAACCGATATGCATTTCGTTGTTTATGACGCACTCAAGTGCTTTTGAAGTACCTCGGGACTCCGTACGGGCGATGTTCTTTGTAAGGGGGCATAGCACAGTAGGTGTTCTTTGTGTTTAGGATGTATGCATATATCACACGTTTAACAAGGCAATCAGGATACGTCACACATCACATCTACCTGACACGGAGATGAGGAGTTATTAAAATGTGCATTATTTGTGAACTTATTAGCTGTTACCAACTAGATAAAGCTCTCTATTTGATGAGTTCTCTGAACACAACCCACCATTTATGATCCATTATCAACACTAAGAACATATTGAGTATATTTGTAACAAAACATATGACATGCCATATGATATTGATAATAATGATTCGGTTGCTTAATAATACCAAACAAAATATACGGATGATGATTATTTGGGGGAATATCTTACAATTACACAAAATATCCACTAAATCATTCATGATCCCAAACGTTTTTGTTCAATGAATATAGATAATAGATTAATGTAGATACAAATGCCATAATGTTAATAATCCGCACTGTTCAAATCCTTATTTTATCGACCGGATAAATCTTTTCTGGATCTGCATGTTATTCTTCATGCTAATTATGTTGAATAAGTTCAAATGTCACATGGGTGTAATGAGGTCCAGATCTTAATATTGCACGTGTACTCCCAAAATCCACTTTTCGGAGCCAAAATATTCCAACATATAAACTATTTACTGATATTTCGATTACAATTTAAATCACACAAGCGCAATGTATATTTTGACATACTCATCCACTGATTAATAACGGTACGAGACCATCCCATATCGCCAATATAGAGGCACATATTTAGCAAATAGGAAAATGAAGTCAAGCATGGAACTATGATGAACAGCCTATGGTAACTTATCATGGGAATCCGTAACAACGTATTCAATAGGAGTGGTAAGTGTTTATGGATGACCGACGTCTTTATTGTACAATAGCGACGTTTTGGTATAGATACTTATACCGTTTTAAATAGTTCCGTTATTATATAACCCTGATTTCCGGATCTATTAATCATTTCTTTTAGTGACATGTAGAAGTTGATGTGATGAACAACGAAAAGAGTTCTATGGATATGAGACTTCTTTATTATAAATATGGCGACGTTTCGGTGAAGCTTGCTTGATAACGGTGCTAGCAGCCTAACCGAAACGTCGCTCATATTTATAATAAAGAAGTTGTATATCCATAGAACTCTCCCCCTTGTTTATTAATCATCGCTGGGACTAGTGTACTTATGTTGAATACATGATTGCGTTCTTTACAATCGTGCATAACGCACATACAGCTTGTTTTTGTCTTTGATAAATATTTAATGTAACCATGTACATTACGCAGAGGATAACACAAGATTATTTAATTCCCATTGTTTTCTAACACGTAGTTAGTATTTATATAAGTTAGAAGAATGCTAATACATCAGAGTGCATGTACAAGTATTCATCTGCCTCAAGTTTCTCATATCCCACCCTGATGCAATAACGCTTGGAATTAATTAAAGCCTATTCATGTTCCGCAGTGGGGCATGTGTCGAACACTGCTCACAGATTCACAGTTCTGGAGTCAGGTACATGTTTATCTGGGAGTGTCACAAACATGTAACTGTAAGCGGCCTTAGCTAACCTTGGTCGATTATAGCTGTACGTTCATTTGACGGGACAACAATACTTCATTGTGTCATGGATCATGTCGAGGCTAAAATTGACAACTATGTATGCTAAACTGCACCTTCACCTGCACAACGTCCGAATAACAGCAAGATTGTAAGATACTACTACTGTCGATATTGTGCAATTGCTTTACAAACCGATTTAGAGTTCGTCGTTTTAAATCGACCGATCGACCATGTGAATGCAACGAAATGTGCGCAATTTCGCCATCGGTGAAGACAATACGCTTTTTCGCAAGCAACTAGTATCCTCACTTTCGGGAACTGATGTACAGAACCATGCTAATAATAAATAGTTCTTAAAGATATTTCCATTTATTTTTCATATCTATTCTTATTTCTTGATGAATTATTTTGATGCATATTGTTCTCGCAGAGTGGCTAAATATGTACAAGCGGATACGCCTTTATTCAAAGTCTAAAATAAAAGATCAAATAACACAAGAATGTATAATAGAAACTAACAATTATTCAATCAAAACATACGTAAGAGATAAAGTAATATCTTTTAATTTATTAAACGCACTTGGTACAAGTGTGACGTTACTGACACACGAGCTGGTAATACTGGTTGTAGTCACACCTCATGTTGTTACAGCATCTCATCTCCTGGGTTCCAGTCCTCCAGCACTCTTGGCCATATCTTCGACACTGAAATAAACAGGGAAATGTCAAGAGAATACAACTTCTGTTTTCATATGCTGTTACAAACAACACATAGCATCAATATGATGCATCTTTAAAAGAAATAGATTTGTTGAATGATTTGTAAATAGATAATATTTTATGATTGGAAGTTTAAATTAGTAACTCAGATTGTTAGTGGGTGTATACTCAAAGGGGTTAAAGTACTGTAAAATTAGTGTCCTCCTGAGAGGGGTACGTAAGTCCCAAAACCATCGAAGGAAATGTAAACATACCACATATTTTTAAGCGTAGAATATTAGGTATTTTAAATTATGGCTAAATTTTCCTGCAATCGCCAGGAGCTGAAGGGATGGTGTAAATCCAGCTAGGGTCCATGCAGGCAGCAAAGGTACTGTAAGTCCCCATGTCAATAGTTTGGTGATCTACCTTCAGTTGTTGGCGATCTATAGCCTGTTTTTATATTGTCTTGTCATGTATGGTTGCAATGTTTTAACTTTAGTAGTTTTAAAGTTCATATCTGTGATAGTCTAGTTGTTTTACTGTCCATCGTTGACAGGTTTTTATACTTTACCTATAATTATCATTAATATCTAACTTGATATAGTCGCGATATGGCTTAAATACAGCCGATGTGACTTAAGATATTAACTCAACTCAACTCAATCAATATGATGCTAACTGCTAATGCTTCGTCTGAGGAAATAAAACTTTTTTCTTCGTTTTTGGTCTTCTGATTGTGTATCTTTATATTTGCGACCATTATAATGAAATAAATGAAACATTATATATGTATGTGTGTGTCGATGTACGTGTCTACAAGTTATACCATCGAGGGGCTATCAAAAAGTAGCGAGCCTCACCAAGAAAACTATACAAATGCAGCTGTTTTTATGTTATATTTTTCTACAAATTATCTGTCAACCTCAAGCAAATTGGTTTTGCTATGTTCCAGCTTCACAATCCCCATTTTGCTTGACATTTTATTTGGTACCCCCCCAAAAAAAACCAAACAAACAACAACAACAAAACAAACAAACCAAAATCAACAAAACAAACAAAATGAAAAACCGTAAACAAAACAAAACGCAAAATCTACGATATATGCATCACAAACTTCAGGAAACAAAGTATGCAAGAAACATTTTGTGTGTTTAAGACGGGTAGGAGTTTGCTAGAATCAAATTTCGATATTAAAGTGCAAAAAAGCAATTTGAAACTACAATCGCTTGTTAAAGTGACTCCCCCCTTCAGGTTAACTGAAAGAGCTTGTTTTGGAGACACAACCCATCCCCTTTCATATGACGTAATCATAAGGACAAAACTTATTTATTCACTTATTCACACATGATGCCAAGGTTTCAAACTAAATACTGAATGGTCACACAAGTGTAAGCACACAACATATTGGAAACAGTGCTAGCTTGAATATCTGGACACAATGTTTTGATAAAATTAAAACGGGGTGTCCTTAAAAACAGCCCCGTCTAAGTGTAACTCAAGCAATCCAAATCTTTGACTGTTGATTATGACGGAAGTCATCCAATACCATACTGAATATATTTCATATGATATCATCTGAGGGGAATACCATTATAAAAGAGGTACCAAATGACATATCGTTTCCCTTTTCTGCAATTATATGTTATAAATGTTAGACCTCAATGTGTTGTGATGACTAACATCCTGTTAACTCACATGACCCTCATGTGAATTTATGTAAATTCTAGTTTGTTTTCATGTACATCAGAATAATATAAAATTTGGCAGATACGTTTTAAGTAAAGCGTTACACTTTACCACATTTCCTCCATTGATGTTTCGCTGACATCTTCGTGTGTTTCAACAGAACTCTGACAGGAGAGTCCCGCACAACAACTTCTAGTTCCTGCCAAACTGCAAGTCTGCCCTTGATTCAAGCACTGGAAGCACAGGACCGGTGTGACAATACATATAGTTGGTATAGATGCTAAAGTGAAATACCGAGTTATAAATGTATGTATGCGTGTGCATATGTATGTGTGTGAACAGACATATATATTTATCTGAAGAAGTGTAGTATATTTCATTTGAGCATTCAAGTAATTTGATAATGTCTAAACGAATGGACGATTTAAAATACACACCTAGACACACACACACACACACATATGTATACATATATATAGAGTCAGATATTTCTTCTTGTCCAAATCTCATTTATATCTGCACAAATCTTTCGCCGTTCAACGGCTCTTCAAGGTGTACAGTGACTCAGCTTTCATTGTACATAGAAGAGCCGTTGAACGGCTCTTATATCTTGTAGGTATAAAGATTTGACAAGAAGAAATATCTGGACTCATATTATATATATTTATTGCTTATACACCTGCAGAAATCACTTGTTTATATATATATTATATTCTTTATGAGAAATGGTGACACCATACGAACGTATACATTATAATACAAACCAATACATCATCATGTAAACCAATACATCATCATGCAAACCAATACATCATCATGGAATCCAATACATCATCATGCAAACCAATACATCATCATGTAAACCAATACATCATCATGCAAACCAATACATCATCATGCAAACCAATACATCATCATGCAAACCAATACATCATCATGCAAACCAATACATCATCATGTAAACCAATACATCATCATGCAAACCAATACATCATCATGTAAACCAATACATCATCATGTAAACCAATACATTATAATACAACCAATACATCATCATGCAAACCAATACATCATCATGCAAACCAATACATCATCATGTAAACCAATACATCATCATGCAAACCAATCCTCCCGCGGCTTACTAGCTGTGTTGCACGTGTGAAAATCGCTCAATGACACTAATTACGGTATACAATGGCTATTCAGTATGTCACAAGGTGTTGAACTGGATCAATCAAACAACTGATCACACAGGATGCATGCAGTTACAAACTAGTATTTGTGTGAATTGAGTACTATATGTGCAAAAAAGATTTTCGCTTCGTACTCATATTGCAGCAATGTATAAATTTTACTTCACGTCACCCAAACTTACGTCATCTTAGGAACTGCGAAAAAAACTATACTCTTAATCCTTCATTTAATTACTTACGAATCCATTTTGAGCACAGGTTGATCCCACCAGGGCTACAAGAGCGATACAGATTGTGACATACATCGCTGTAGAATGTAGCTGAAATGCAAGTTAAGCGTGTTAGAAAAACATGTTTAGCATAAGAGACAATCGATCTCTTCCTGTATTGTAGCAACGTAAGTAAAACAATGAACCATAGAATTTGACGAGATTGTTTTAAAGGCAGGCTCATTTGTACGATTCCAGCTAATTTAGTATATATCTCAATGATCGTATTTGTGGTTATTGCAATGATGCTTTGATTATATGTATTGCGATGATGAGTGAGTGAGTGATTTACTTTTATCGTAGCTTCAATAGGTATTCCAGTTATAACACCGGGTGTCACCTTTATGTGGAGCGAAGCCCAACAATGAAGGTTTTGTTTTAAACGTTGAGACGTTTACCACTTTCGTGAAACCTACGAACACGAATATGAGGCTGACAAACCAAGAAACGTACTCGGGTCGAACAGGGATTCGACCGCACGATCGCAGGTTTCTGTAGTCCCAAGGGGAGCAACTCATCACGCCTGAGACGACTTGGCCATCCGTTTAGCCAAAATAACGATGTTTAATATCGTAATCGCGATGTTTATCCTAAACAAAATGGATCTTTCGCGACACAGTTTGTATATTGAGTCAATACTGTAGGTGATATTCCTTTTCCCTGCAATGGCCTGTTTTCACTTCATGTTGGACACATGCAGGTATATCGTTAATTAATAATTCGTACGGGGCGTAGCAGTCAGCAACAGCATAGACATGCATGAATCCAGAGTGAATCCAGAGTACTTGGTATATTACGCGGAAACTCACAACAGCCGATCATTATTTTTGCGATATATTTTCAACGAAATTAAGACGACTATTTGCATATATTTAGCACATTGTAAATCAAATGAACACTTCATTGTCTGAGCGCGCTCGCAATGATACTCGAATTTCTGTCAAACCAAGGATATGAAACCCATTACCAACTGACGCGGATTCAAATAAATATTATACTTACTGGCTGTTATACCGTGCACTTGAATAGTTGCCTGATGGTAAAGCTTTATTTTATACTGCAACAGTTTGTGCTGATGGACCTCAGAGCGCTTATCTGTTACACGCTGACTTTCCAACTGAGGTTATCTTCATTTGTCATCCCTCAGACGCAATTATGTTGTCACAGTTATCAATCAGTGAATTGTACCGTTACATAAAGGATTGTCCTTTAAAATATCTGTGCAGTTGATCCGAGTCGTTATTAAAAGATTCAATTTGAGATCAGATGGATATTGACAACATGTCATTGTTTCCGTTACGTTGTGAACTCCCAGGTAAATTGTTTGAAATGAAAGTTAATGATGAATATTACAAAACATGTTTACTTGTCATTCTGCAGATCTTTATGGTACGGACTGAGTGAGTAAATTCTTTTTACCGTCGGTTTGGACAGTATTTCGTTATTCAACAGATTCAATTTGAGATCAGATGCATAGTTACCGATATCATGACAATATACGGGTCAGTGTTTTCGTAACTTTATGAAATACCAGGTAACCTGTTTGGAATAAAAGGTAATGATGAATATTACAAAATATGTTTACTTACCTCTGTCTGCAGATGTTTATGGTACAGACTGGTGAGTGAATTTTTTACCGTAGCATTGAACAGTATCATAGTTGGATATAGTTTATAATAGAATGACGGTACTTCTCTGTACCCGGTTTTTATGTTGGATATAGTTTATGACACTTATATTACAGCGTGTCAGCCACCTGGAGAAGGAAAACATGAAGTGATGCATATCGCTTTGATACCAACTTCTTGGTGTCCAAGAAGTTGGTAGTGTAAATGATTTTGTATTTACGTTTAAACAAAGACTTGTAGATTCTGCAAAGCAAAATATGTTTAGCAAAATAAATGAATCAGCACATTTATCTTATTACAAATCATTAAAGTCATTACTGGATGTTGAATACTATACTTCTAATGTACATCTAAAGGAATATCGCCGTTATTTATGCTTATTACGTATTCAACAATTGGCTCTCCTGTGTAACGTAAGATGTCAAGATGATAGTGGGTTAAGCAAAATATGTAAAATGTGTAACCGCTATAATTTTGAAGATGAATTACATTTTGTACTTGTCTGTGATGCATATGCAAATTTAAGAAGCAAATACCTACCATAATTTAATTGTCCATCTGTTTTAAGCAAATATCATAAGTTGTTAACATGCAAAGATAAGAATTTACTTATAAAAATTTCATTATTTATTAAACATGCACTATCTTAAAGGAATTCTATCCAATGTTAGAGGAGACATGTATATATATACCTATGTATATGTTTAAACCATATTGTCTATATATCATATACCACTTTGCATTTATTGTACACGGGCCAATGGCTTATATACCGAAATAAATTCTTCTTCTTCTTCATATCGGTTTGATACATCCCAAGTGTACAGATAGGTTCAAACCCGTAATAATAATGTACATATTATTTTCTAACGGTATTATCAAATGCAGGACATACTGCACTCAGCATAAACAAATATTATTCCTACTTTGATGAGAAATTATTGGAACTACTCTGAAAACGTTCTAAACAGTAAACATATAGTCTTTTTGTAGATTCGACTGGAAATACAAATCTGTTTTGAAATTAGCATTTTCCTAAATTCGAGTTTCCGTCCATAGTGATGAAGGGATCGATGCGTTCATATCAGTGGTGAAACAGAATTATTGATTACACAGTCTGTTTTGTATTGTTTTTTCCATTCCGGTTACAGAAACAAGACACTATGTCCAATGGCATCCAGTCACCACTGAAAGATACAGTGTATATCCCTACAAAAGAAACCAATAATATACTATCAGTTTCCAAACGTCACCCATTACCCCAACATTTGAACAGAAAGGACGCGAATTAACTCTTTCTCGTGTCATTTACGTTCTTAATCCCTCCATGTTATTTTTCAGCTTTTGATGCTACCCGTATCACCTGACCTAATGTCGGTCAAATTGTGGTCGCGTTTTACATATCCTTAATACCAGCCAAAAAGATACTCGTCACATAATGCAATATTTTGATCTTTGTCTTTTACTGCCAAAATAAGTGATATCAGATAGGTCTGTCAAACTTGTCAACAATGTTATATAAGCCATTTCGCACATGTTACTAATTGAAATTAGTTGAATGACAGTGTAATGATCGTGACCTCGACATATACAAAGGATTGATGCTACAGATAAAGGAGACCACCTGGCGTCATCAATGTGTGTCTTCCTTCCATGAATATTGCACTACTTGGCAACTCAACGTAAATGTATTAAAAGGAAAACAATTAGTATTCGGTTCAGGCCCAGCGGCTAAATCGAAACTGATATAAACATTTGGGGAGAAGAATCTTAGTTTAGTCCACAGTTATGTATATCTTGGTATAAAACTACACAGAAACAAACAGAATGGTAACTAGCATAAAAACTATAACTGAAAACGCTAAAAAGGATATGTATAGTCTGCTAAAAAAAGCCAGAAATTTGAATTTACCTTTAGACTGTTTATGATAATAACACCTATTGTAACCTATGGATCAGTAGTGTGGGGGTTTGAAAACTTGACCTAATAGAGAATATCCATCTAAAATTTCTGAAACTTGCATCTTGCAACAATGGGTTTGGGGAACGGTGAGATCACGAATTGCTAGTAAAATATTCGAAATATACTTAAACGATATTGTGACACACAAATCACCAACGGAATACGTGTTGAAGCTGTTACTGCCACCAATGAATTGTTCGTAAGAAAGACAAAATGAGTGGTTAAACAAGCAGCGATCAGTGGAGAGTCTGTCCACCTTGTGCATTGATGGACTGTGGCCACTAAACCACTGAACCTCGAATCCTGGGGGAAAAGGGAAATAGTTGGTAGAGCGCTGTTGGAGGATTCGGATGACATAACGGCTCTCATGGGGTCCAGTTGAGTGTATTTGTGACGATCTTGCAGGCTTGTTTTGGAGATTGTACGTGCACTTCAGAAAATATATGCTAGTAATTATTAATCGCTACGAGTTTCAAAACAATACTATCAAGTTAATATATTACTAATCAACTTTAATCTATCATTTGGCTTATTTTTCACGTTTCTGGGGATATTTTTGGTGTTAGGACTTTTTGGGTATTATTCATATTTTTCCCAGCGCATTCATTTAAAAATTCCACTAGGGGTATGCCAGCAATGTTACAAGGATTAGTTTGAGAAATAATTAGAAGTCATTTTACCCGTGAAGGTCCGGGTTAGAATATTGATCTTCAGTAACCCATGCTTGTCGTAAGAGGCGACTAACGGTATCGGGTGGTCAGGCTCGCTGACTTGGTTGACAAATGTCATCGGTTCCCAATTGTGCAGATCGATGATCCTGCTGTTGATGACTGGATTGTCTGGTCCAGACTCGATTATTTACAGACCACCGCCATATAGCCGGAATATTGCTGAATGCGGCGTAAAACTAAACCCACTCACTCACTAGAAGTCATTTTTATAGTATCTGCTTTAGGATTTAATGTAGTTGAAAAAATGCATATTTAATAACACAAATCCCATGTGTGATTCTTAAACCCTATTTAGAAATATACATTTGGAAACATAAGGTGAACAGCTGGTAATTATTACATTAGAATGTGTGTTTTACAAATATCTTTCCCTTCTTTTGGTTGTTGGTGTTTAAGAGGTTTAATTCTTTAAAATAGATACATAAATACGAAAACAAAAACAGCAATACAATGTACGAGTGCTTCGCTGATATTAAGTACCACTGGAATCAAGCAGGAGTAGAGTTATCGTTCTTGTTTAATGTAGTTCTGATGATATGTAGTTCTGCGCCCAAATGAAATCCTTCCGGATGGGCAAGCTATTCGGCTTGTTTCGGAATAACACGAGTTGATCACGAATGTATTTTCTGGTAATTCACATATATGACCTATATGAAACCCATGGAGATCCTGTAAGAACCGGTCTTCAGCACAATGGATACCGTAGGACGGAACAGCATCAGATGGTCAGTCCAACTTTAGCTAACCTTAGGCAAGTGAGTTTGTTCAAAATTGCCTCTGTTCACCCGGCAGAAAATGGGTACATGTTGGGATAAGTCATATGATTATTATCCTTCTTACGCCTCACAGGCTGCTTGGGTTACCTGGGGTAATAATGCCCATGATGTTGTACGAGCTCAGTGCATGTCCCTGAGGCGTGGAGTTCTGCGCTATACAAGTGGCCTTATATTTATCATTATCACAATTGCGCATGTAGATGTATTTGATGTCCAGATTCGACTATTTACACACCGCCGTCACATAGCTGGAGCATTGCTGAGTGTGACGTTAACTATGAAGCAAGCAAATATGGAATCTGTCCTTTATGATAGGTATTTATCTCGATAATTTTCTCGTCACTAGAATAGTTAACTCTTTCAACACCAGTCAACCAGAGGCATTTACTGCCATGACACCGAGTTCCCAGAGACTCTGAGGTCATAGATGAAGCCTATGTTTATGAAGGAAATTATAAGCTTGTAAAACGTTATTGCTACTACATCCCATACACCATTTAAAAGATCTAATCCTACTGTTGATAAATATGAAGTTTATTTTTATAATATTATTCAAATAATACAACTACAACTTAAATAAATTTATTTTTGAATGAAAATGCAAGCTTACATTTATAACGTCCAGATAAACCACGAGAGAAGCAAAAACTATGGCGATTTTGTTCCATTTGTGACATGTCATAACATGCCCGTGCCTTTTTCTTATATATTTTCATTTTTACGTAATCAGAAAATTATTATAAAAAGATTTCTTAAATAATATGTATGGTCTCCTATTTCCCGATATCTGTGACTTTCCGCTCGGTAACAAGACATAACAACGGAAAATACCTCCGTTTTCGAAGCTTCGTATGAATAACATGGGAGGCGAATCGTGTGATGTCGGGTATCGTTTGAAAGCTCTGAACATCAACATCACTGTACCCTTGCCGAGAGTATTTTCACAGTTGTAAGAAGCGATTTTATTGGATAAAGATATGTTTCTAATGACGCTTTTTCGCCACAGGGTCGTAATTGGTCAAAATCAGACACGTGACCTAAGGCAGCCAATCATATTACGGCAATGGATACCGTCCTCGTAAACGAAACCTTTTAGATTTAGACAAAAGTTTTGGGTAAAATAATGCTATTCTAAACATATTAAGCAAGAAATCGCTACCTATACGTAGATTATGGAACGTTTTGGACGTATCGTGCTAGGTTATGACCTTTGACACAAATGCTTCATGTATATATTTTCGCATTAAACATCGTGTCCGAGCGTGAAGATTGAGGCGGCGAGAGCCGAGATGTCACTTGTCAGTGACTTGACTTACATTACATGATCGCACAAAAAGATGGAAATAGTAATTTTATATGTACGTTTGACAACTTTTATGAATGTTGTTGTTGATTTTATTCATTAGTTTATTCAATTTATTTAATGAATTCCTCGAAACATCGTTACTTTGCTCTTTGACAATGTTATTGTGGACCCGCTGCCGAAGCATGTGTCCGAGAATCGTTGTTTTCAATAACACTGCGAAAAATAGATTATAATTTTTAATTCTGCTGATAATATATGATAAATTGAAATTTAATAAGTGTTGTGAAATGTGATAGATTTAATATATGAATCATAAGTCAGGTAGGTTCCTAAAATTATGTCTCATTTTGACGTGACTACTGCTCGGCAGATTAATCGGCCTCCGGTGTCTGGGGACTCATAACGTTGTGGCCGCTTAAGCGGCCTGCGGTGTTGAATGGGTTAAGAAACTGTCGATGTGACGTTGACTTTAAACTCACTCAATCATTTAGATGGCATAATTCATGTAAGCCGAAACTAAAAGGTTTATTAATATTTATTTCAGAGCAGATTTTAACAGTTAGTTGGTTGGTTTGTTGTTTTAACGCCGCACTCAGCAATATTATAGCTGTTTGGCAGCGGTCTGTAAATAATCGAGTCTGGACCAGACAACTCCGTGATCAACAGCATGAGCATCAATCTAAGTAATTGGATACGATGACATGTCAACCAAGTCAGCAAGAATGACCGCTCGACCCCGTCCAGACAATGAAAACCGACGGGAAAACAATTATGTATACTAACAGAAAAATGTAACTGTGCATAACATAAAATTGCTTAAAATAAACGTTATTTGGGAAGTTATAAAAATAACACTAAATAAACATGTAGCAAAGCCCTTTACAAGGAATTTAATGTCACGTATCGCACTTTGTGCTCAATGAACTTCAGCAAGATAATGTCCGTCCACATGTCGCTTGTGCTGTGACAGATTTCTTCACAAGGGAGAACATTCCTGTACTCCCCTGGCCAACTGTTTCTCCGGACCTGTCCCTCGCTGAGCATGTTTGGGATGAAATGTTGCGATGTTTACGTCAAACCCAGAATCAGTCATTGACTTAGCTGAACTGGAACAAGCGTTGGTTCAGACATTGAACATCATTCCCCAAGCTTTCTTCAGTCGCTTAGTGTCGTCTATGCGTCGTCGTTGTCAAACCTGCATCAACACCAGTGCCAAATCATACAGATTTCGATCTTATCCTGTCAACAGTTAAACAGAGATAAAGGAACACACTACAAATCATGTTATTATCATTTTGCATTAAAATATGACATAACATCAAATAATGCACAGTTACTTTTTTCCGTTGGTATATGTGAGGTGGGGTGAAACTGGGTTTAACGTCGTGCTTGAGAATATTTCGCTCATATGACGACGTGTGTATGTGTATGTGCGGCTGCTTGTACTAGCCCAGACTTAAGCTGGTTTTATAAAGCTAGCCTACTGAGATACTATGTCGCAGTGAAGCAAGAATACCCCACTCAGACACATTATACTGACTCCGAGCCGACCAGTCCTTGTTGTACCCATTAATGCCGAGCGCCATCAAGTACCATATTTTAACGTCTTTTGGTATGACGCGGTCGGGGATCGAACCTTCCGCTCTCCAGTTGGTATATGTACAGCTGATATATCTAAAGTGGCGTGGTATAGTGCGTCATTTCTTTTGAATAGTACACTACTGGAATAGCATAGCATGTGACATAAAATCAGATAACATTATCTAAGCTCTCTTATAACCAAGGTTTAAGACCAAGTCGGGATCGTGAGAGAACAACAAACCACTTCATAGATCTTTTAAGCACTTTAATCAGTGTAAAAGACGATGATGTACTAAACCTTTGGATATGTGGCATGGAGCTTTTTTAGGCACTCAGAAACCTGGTCAAGGCTCCCAACACAAATATAGGTGACATAGAATAATTTGTTTGAGCTTCCATGTGGGAAAGCTTTCTTCCGGAACACTGATCCCCATTTACTGGTTCCACTGGGAAAGGCACTTCCGAAGACTATTCCACTGTAGTAGTGTGGCTCATCCGTGTCCTGCCCTGTCGGGGCGTAGGCTCCCATTGCATGCTTGAGATCTGATGTTGCAAGAACAACAGGCTGACCGCTAGCGTAAGGCTGTATCCGGCCAGTACCCAAATTGAGACCTTTAAGGACACGGAAGTCCTTTGTCATGTAGCCGGTTGGCGCTTCAAAATTATGGGTAGTAACTCCTGCCGGCCACTCACCGGCAACTGTGAACATTGACTCAAATTTGATACAATGAGACATGCCTGCACAACCAATTGTAACATTTTTGGAGAAGTCGTATCCGTAAGTATCTACAGTGTTTCTTGCAGGGGCGCCTCCTGAGCATATCCTGTTTTTCGATCCTGGGGCTTCATGGCCGCCATGACGTAGCCAGAACGCTGGGTGATTCTTAAACAGATGATGCATTCACGTTTTTCAAACATGCTGCTTTGGGGGATACAGAGCCTATTTTTTACGTTTCATAATCTGACCCTTTCTGTTCGAGAACAATAAAAAAAATTTAAAAGTATAACCTGTGATATATCTCTGATTGTTGTACCGTTCATCGATGATCTATATACATGTATGACTTGTTCAGATTGCGGTGCGTTTTAATATTCTCTAAATATGACTCTTCTTGTTTTACATTTAATATATACACAAATATATAGTTAATTAAGCACCCCTTGTATTTTTGCAATGATAGGTTTTCAACACCCACATACAACTTGTCGTGGAGACCACGATGGAAAAACATGAGTTTTTCTGACCCGTATATCTTTGACTCATAAAAAACCGACAAAATGATTTGAGACCATGTTGATTATAAATTGCTCATTTTGAAAAATAAAAACACTGATTTTCATATAAAATCAATGTCTGTACAAGTAAGGCCCTGGAATGTTTAATGTTGAATTTAAGGGTGAATGTGAACTTTCAAAATGTCATTTCACGTTTCCTACACGATTCAGTGTAAATACCGAGTGTAACCCCCATGTGAATGAATGACAGCCAACACACTCCTACTCATACCCCATGTCAGCCTCCTGATCCTCTAAAGGGGCAGTCTACGCCATTCCTCGTGCAAAGCAGCTTTCAGCTGGGTCAGGTTATGTGCAGGAGGATCCCTTTGTTGCAGTCATGTCCCAGATATGCTCCAAAGGGTTAAGATATGGACTCATTCAATCGTGAGATATGTCAGGGGATGCTTAACTAAATTCTCTGTGTATGTGTGCACATGTCTTCATATCCAGATCTACATATTTGCTTACATTTGACAGGTTACAAACAGAGATAAAAAGACGAGTGCAGTTACACGATACAAACCGAATACATACTGTTGTTTTCAGGGTGCTCCCGTGTGATGATATACTTATAATCTTGGACTTTGTGCTTGGTCCGATGCTGTCATCTCTACCTCCAGCTTCTGTGGGGTTGAAGCATTCCCCGTATGGGTGAGTATTGGTCGCCATCTGAAGCTCTCTGCCATGATCCCAGGCATTGATGAACTCCTTGTTGTCCCAGACCAGGCTGTCAATGGCTCCTCCCATCCGCCCAGAAGCACTGACGAAGAGGTCATGGTCGTGGTTCGATATGGTCCATCTTCCGCTGTAGCCTCCGTCCACATACCCCAGCCTTTTCTCGCTTTGATGGTTCAAGTAGTGTACGACAGCTTGGTGATAGTCGGTGCCATATGCCTTGGTAAGGTCCGAATACCTGGGATTACAGGAGACATAAGATAGGATCATTTCATGATATTTCCATCCAATTCTTCAATATTTCTAGATAGAATCCTAAAAGAGAAGTCAGTTTGTTTAGTTTGGTTTGACCCATGAAGGTCCGGTTAGAATTGGTCTTCAGTAACCCATGTTTGTCGTAAGAGGCGGCTAACGGGATCGGGTGGTCAGGCTCGCTGACTTGGTAGACAAATGTCATCGTATCCAAATTAGGTAGATCGATGCTCATGATGTTGATCACTGGATGGTCTTGTCCAGCCTCGTTTATGTAAAGACTGCCATATATCTAGAAATATTGTCGTTTAACGTCCAGTATTCCATTTATATGCAACTGTCTCTAAATAATCTAAACCAGACAATTCAGTGACTCACATGGGCATCGATCTATGCAACTGACAAGCATCAGCCAAGACAACGACCCTGACCACCCTGACCCGTTAGGGGGCGGTTGGGTAGCCCAGTCGTTAAAGCGTTTGCTCGTCACACTGAAGTCACGGTTCGATTCCCTTCATTGGTACAATGTGTGAAGCCCATTTCTGATGTCAATTGCTGTGATATTACTTAAATATTGCTAAAAGCGGCATAAAACAAACCTTACTGACTCACTCGCTGTCCCGTTAATCGCCTCTTACGACAAGCATGGCTTCCTGAAGACCCATTCTTAGCCGCATTTCCACAGTCAAAACAATGCATCGACCTTGTTACTTAAATCTGGCATTGTAACAGAAATATAAGCTACAGATAGATATAAGATATATGCCACGTGCAAATGTCACCATTTTCACCTAACTCGATGGCAGATATATCATAGTTCATGAAACACATGCAATATTCTATTAGTTTTATGCTTCCAATGTTTCTTTTCATTTAAACGATATAGTTCACAGAACATTCGATTAACTGTAAACTATAAACTGTTCACGTGGCATTTGGAAATCAATGCAAATCCAGACAACACATATTTATATCAATTGCTGTTGCTGTCTTTTTGTTGTTATTGTATTGTAACTGTCAGCCAGTCGATCGGTGTGGCGTAAGAATACATTAGCAGCACAAAAAGCATTGTGCGCCGATAGATAGGGAAGAGGGCTATGGAGAAAGCGGCGTAAAACTAAATGTATTTAGCATGTCATTAAGCATAAATGCAGGCTATGACCGTTGTTAGTGGAGTAGGATATAGTTACTCAGTGTGCGAAATAGTTTCCAAGTTTGCTAGCCAGTCGGGACAGCTGTGCCTGAAAATTGCTAGCCCACAAACTAATTCACGAGTCCGAAATTCAAATATATAACCTAAGCAAAAAGATTTAAAAAAGTGATGAGAATAATCTCAGAATAAGATATTGTCGGCATGACACGGGTTTCATCATTAAGCTGCTAACATGATGAACATTTTAATCAGGTCATAATCTTGCATGATTTAAAAGTGTATTATAACTTAACAAGTCTGAGAGAGACATATTTACAAAATGACGCCATAAACATTCTCTAGCCAGTCGGACTAGTGACTGTGGAGATTTACTGGCCCGACTGGATTTTTACTAGCCACGGGCTAGCGGGCCAGTGACTTCCAACGCAAGTTATAAACTCGCACGAAGCGAAGCGTGGATTCAACAAAACACAGCCACTCCCAATCTTACGCGCTCAGTGAGGTTGAAAATGAACACCGTGGCCATCAGCTGATTGGTGAACATTCACTACTGTGAAAATATAACTTTTCCCAAACTTGGAAGTAGCGGTCTTTCATACTTAAGAGTATAATAAACTTAAATATCAAGGCTCCTAAAGTTACCACATATGGCATACACAAGAACCTTTCAAGTAAAGCTGCAATAATGAAATTACAGCAAGCTTCAATGGAGTGTTTTCTACATTTATTACATACCATTGCTTTTGTTGACTGTGATTAAAATATACCATCTATATAGTGCGGCTTGAGGCAAGTTTTATAATGTTAGAACCTTATGGGTCCAGTGATGCACACCTCTCATAGTGAACGCGTGAGGAATCGAACCCGTATCTTCGTCATGAGGGGGTGGTGGGGTAGCCCAGTGGTTAAAGCATTAGCTCGTCAAGCCGAAGACCTGAGTTCGATTCCCCAAATGGGTACAATGTGTGAAATCCATTTCTGGCGCCCCCCTCTGGAATATAACTAAAACGGCGTAAAACTAAATTCACTCACGCTCACTTAGCCATGACGAGCAAATGTTGAAACGGCCAGGCTACCCAACAATTCGTTTAGCTTGAAATATGTCTTGATTGAAAGTAGCTTTACCTTTTAAGATATTGTCTTGAGTGAAAGCTACCACAACCCTGTCGTCCCTCGCTGATCCCCTTCGACAGCCAGTGTTGCTTAGCTGCGGCTTCAGTGTTGATGCCCAAATGGTGGAGGTCAGCGTTAGTGTTGACGTAGAATATTGGATCAAACACTAACGGTGATGCAAGGTCCACATCAGCATCTGAAGTGGAAATCATGAATATTTTGTTTTTATGACAAGCCTCAATGCTTACGTTAACCATTTAAAATATCCCGGTACGGACGGATAACCTAGTGGGTAAAGCCTTCGCCCGTCACGCCGAACACCCGGGTTCGATTCCTACCATGGACACAATGTATAAAGCTGGTGTTCTAGTGTTCCCCCGCCGTGATATTGTTGGAATATATCTAAAAGTGGCGTAAAACTATAACTCACTCACTCAGTCAAAATAACCCCTCTGCTTTAAAGAGTCATGTCCTTGCGCGTATGCTTGTTTGTACAACGCAAGCTTTCATATGTTCGAATAACCACATTGAAGTGTTCTTTCCACTGATCTTCTGGTAAACGAAAAATGATAAATAAAAAATCCATTTTCACAATAAAGATAGGTATATGGCTGGAATATTGCGCCATATAGCTGGAATATTGCTGAATGAAACTAAACTCACTCGCACACTCACTATAGGGAATTGCAACGGGCACTATTCCAGTCGCTAAAGCGTCACTTTTAGGAATATTCTTCACATGTCATGCATTCGTGTCGCAGTATTGTTAAAACAGTTTCGAAGCGTGGTATAATTGTTTGTTTTGAATATTTCACCATAAAAACTACTCTTGTGTACATATTTATAATACAGTTGAACTATCTATGCTCATTACCGTAAATAAACATAAATATTTGTGTACGTACCAACAAATAAGGGCAATACTGCAAGGACAGTTGTAAGTAGAGACATCCTGCCTTCACAAGTGGGATTGGCAGAGGCGTCCGTGAGATTTACCATGTGACAATCAGACACAGTTGCACGACGCACGATTTTATTGTGACAAGGACAGATAGCGTCGGTTTCTTGTAACATATAATGGTAAAAGTTTTATCACCTTCAAGGACACTGTGAAGGGGGCGTACGTTAACAATCACATTTCCATCTGACAGGATGCCACCAATTACAATCATTTACAACGGATTGTACGTCCCGTGAAAATCCCGGGTTAGAATTGGTCGTCAGCAACCCGAGCTTGTCGTATGAGGCGACTAACTGGATCGGGTGGTCAGGGTCGCTGACTTGGTCGGCACATGTCATCGTATCCCGTTTGCGTGAATCCAGACTCTATTGTTTACAGACCACTGCCATATAGCTGGAATACTTATTATATAAGGATATAATTAAATATGGTCACTTTACGCATTACAGCCAACTCACTCACATATTGTAACAATGTAATGTAAGGATCACCATGTTTGTTACATGCAGTATTAGGGTTGGCTAAAATGATCGATAATCGGAGATATTGTCAATAGGCACAATTACAAATGATTATCGATATGAAAACTGGGTTATCGATACTATCGTACATTAATTTTTGTGATGGAAAAAAGTTTAAGTTTTGCAATACAAGGTACAAATTTAGGACATTATTCATCATCTGCTCCTAAATCATGTTCAGGGGACTGTTTTGTTAATAATCCATGCAAAAACATGCCACCTCTCACCAGTGAAGTGAAATATATTCGTTTAAAACTTATTTAATTGGCATTTAGAAACTGGTATGATGAAGAGGTACAAGTTACTTTATTGCAATAGATACGACGTTCCGGAGGCATTCATCATGAAACGGCCCAACCCTGCAATAAACAGAGATCAAAGATAACATTCCCAATGCTTACCATCATCTAATCAAGGCCAATGTACAGTAACCCGTTCCTACCCTTATCCATATGTCTTCATAGCCATCATCAATAAACACAACAAATATCCGCTATGCCATAACACTGTACACCAACCTCTTCAACTACAAAACCCCAAATATCCTTTATCGTTAGTATATTCTCCTTGTGCATACGCTGTTGTCATCTACACCTAAACGTCGCATCTGTGGTAGTAAAGAAATTGTCAGCCCATAAAACCCATTCCTCGTTATTATATTCGTTATTCGTTTCGAAAAATAACAAAGAACACATTGCCTCTGATTTTACCCCCACCACGTCATAATAACCGTTGGGTGACCGGAAAAATACCGTGATGTGGTGCCTCCAATCTTTCAGTGGATCAGATTGCCATAGTAAAATAACTTTCAAAAGTATAAATCTATCGAACAAAAATCGAAAACCAAACTTTCCTTTAAGACTTGTTTTAAATTCAGGGTCTGTTCTGAATATTAAGAAGCATAATGGTATACTCCCTACAATGTAGGAAATAACTGAAAATATCTTATAATTACCGAAATACAAAGAGGTGTGGCTATTGGGTGGAAAGGGGTTTGGTTGTGTTGTTGGTTTGTTGTTTTACGCCGCACTCAGCAATATTCCAGCTTTATCGCGGCAGTCTATATAATCGAGTCTGGACAAGACCACCCAGTGATCAACAACATGAGCATCGATCTACGCTATTGGGATACGATGGCATGTGTCAACCAAGTCAGCGATCCTAACCACACGATTCTGTTAATCGCCTCTTATGACAAGAATGGGTGGAAATAGAAGACGCACCATAGCGTTAGGTGACACTCAACAAATGACATTGGCTATATTTTGTAAGGGACGATCCATCATCAGGTGAGACGAAAGGGATGTGCGGTAAGACAAAGAACGTTGAGATGACATCACCATTAATGATCAGCCCTTCGATTATTCACAGATTGTTGTCATATAGATGGAACTGGTGTGTTCCCCTTTTTTCCACGTGAGTATATACGTGGCAATGTAACTTAGATGTCGTCAATAGCTGCCAGATTGTTAAAGCAGTAATCGCTCGCTCATCCACCATTGTTTGGTGGTGATTCGAACGCATCCAGAATCGTACAGGTGCTTATGTTTTGAGCAATATTTGTTGCTTTCATTCATATGGAAATTCGAATGAATCGTGTATTTCAGAACGAGCTGATAAGTCATACCAGTCACAAAGAACGTATGCAAATTTATGTTGTCATGTTTTAAGGGAACATTTAAAATTACCACATTAAATATGTTCCATCCCCATCTAACATTTTAGTAGTTTTCGTTAATGTATATTTTCTTTGATGTATTCCCTCCTTTGAAATGTTTATTGCTTAACACATTTCACGTTCACGCTGTGAACTGGGAGTGTACATTAAACACATCCAGGTGTCTCCAGTTCTGCATTTACTCAACTACCCGGAACTTGGCATCAGGTCGGTGGTGGCACATGATACCATTGGATTATAGGATTGTTCATGCTGTTCAGAATGAATCTGCATTTTATTTGGGTATTGTGCGTTTAAGTAAACAATCCTAAAAGAAACTCGCACATTGAAAACAAAGTGAACTTGTATTCCAAATGATATTTTGTGCTGTCTTAGAAAATATGATATCTCAAAGGCATGTAAACAGTAGAACAATGTATATGTTTCTGTGTGGTTTAACGCCGCAATATTCCAGCTATATGGCGGTCGTCAGTAAGTAATCGAATCTGGACCAGACAATCCAGTGATCAACATCATGAGAATCGATCTACGCAACTGACATGTTTCAGCCAAATCAGCGAGTCTGACCAACTGATCCGGTAGTCGCCTCTTCGATGATCATGGACCTGAAGACCAATCCTAACCGGGATATTCACGGGTTAAAGTGAACATGTAGTGGAGTGCATGTGCACAAGCAATTCATACTAAGGGTATATTACCCAAGTTTAAAGCACTCTTCACACCCCCTGAGGGGGACAGCCTTTCTGCTGTTCAAAATTGCTGCTTGTAAATTCCTTTCAGAACCATGAAATTTTATGACATACCGTATAATGTTATCTGTCCATATCTAAATTTGACAATGACGGATGTCACATCTTCTCACACTCTACTTGACGCTATTCAGACCCCATGGTTATTACACAGAAACCTGACTGTTTACCCCTTAATTGAGCGCTGCCTGTGTCCGGTTCAATGTGAGACACAGCGTGGCATAAACACAGAAATGTGCATTAGTAGGGATCGGCAAAACATCCTTTTTGGTACTTCTTTTTTCGTAATGAATTTGTCCGTATATTTAGCCCCGTCATGCTGACTTGCAGGATCCGTGTGCATGCTCGACTAAACACTTGACAAAAACAAGTAAACAGGTCTCTATATAAGGACCACCGCTTCTCTATTCTGTGTATGACGAGCCATCAGCGGTCAAGCATCATGAAACTCCAGGTAAGTGAACTAAACCACATTGTTGCTGAAGAAGGAGCGGTAGGGTTGCCTCGTGATTACAGCGTTTGCTCGTCACCCCCAAAACCCGGGTTCCATTCCCCACATGGGTACAATGTGTGAAGCCCATTTCTGGTGTCCCCCTCCGTGATGTTGCTAGAATATTGCTATACCATACTCACTCACTCACTCATTGCTGAAGTTTGTATTTGACCTGTTTGTTTGTTTATTTGTTGTTTAACGCCGCATTCAGCAATATTCCAGCTATAAGGCGGTGATCTGTAAACAATCGCGTCTGAACCAGAAACGCCAGTCATCAACAATTGTGAGCATCGATCTACGCAATTGGGATACGATGACATGTGTCAACCAAGTCAGTGAGTCTGACCATCCGATCCGGTTACTTGCCTCTTTCGACAAGCATGGGTTGCTCAAGACTAAGACAATTCTAAGCCAGATCTTGACGAGTCGCTGTTCGTATGATATGCATGTAAGAATACATGATCTTCCTATAGATTTTTTTATCACTTTATTTATTTTTGCGAGGTACAGGGTATTACATGATTATAGACGCAATCAAGTGAATAGTTTGAGATACATGTACATATAATATAATATTGTATATAATATATTTTCATTTGTACATCTGGCGAACATCGAATGAAAAAAGAACATTAAGTATTTCCGATTTTTGGTTTTAGTTAACCACATCGGTACACACCAAGAACTTGCCAAAACCTTTTGTCTTTCTACCTAAAATCCGAAAGGCCATGATAGCCACACGTGACCTGCAGCTCAAAACGGTGTCAAACTAAACTCACTCACTTTGTCATTTAGTGGGCCTAACTAAGCGACATTACAATTCAGTTATGATTTTGCAAATGTTTCAGTTCTACCAGAGCTTTATCAAATATTTACGTGTGACAAAACTTATAAAACCATAATGTCAAAAAATAACGTCTTGTCACGTTTATCCGAAGAAAGACTTCTTTTCGCTTTGACAGGTAAATTAGCAGGGAAAACTTTATAAATGGACCACTGAAATTCAGTGTTGACTCCAAGGGTTCCCGATAAGCATGTCCTGTTCACGCACCCGCCACTCACACAGTTTGCAAAAATGGTATATGTCTATTCCTAGACACCTCCCAACTAATCATGTTGAAAATCACTTAATTGTTTGGTCCAACGCGATTATTTAAAGACCGTCGTCATACAGCTGGAATATTGTTGAGAGCTGATAACAGATAGGAATGGTTTCGTGCTGAACGTTTCATCAGCACAGAGGTAATAAAATGAATCGTTTTTATTACACATTCTGTTTTCAAACGTATCTGATAAATAATAGCGAGTGATAAAAATTCTGAAATATGCAATAAAAGCAGCTTTTTACCGTAAACGAATGTGAAAACGTGCACGTATTTCTCAGGAACATTTAGCACAAGTTCTATAGCAACGTTGATAAAAAGTCTTTGATCAAGAGTGGCGCAATAATAAGGTTATTCATAGCTAGTTACTCGTCGGTGACTAATGTAAAAGTATATCCTGCTCATATGACATGCAGCTGGACTATAATCTATGACCATGTCATATATACCATCCAAAAAAGGTAGGGGATATTGGATTTACAAGATTGATGAAATGCAAATGATGAAGCCAAGGAGGAAACAGATGATGAAGAGAAATAAAGGGAAAATGTGACAGTTTATTCCATTCCTTTGGAAATGTTTCATCTGTATGGATATATATTACTTTTTCTAATATGCATTGGCATTGGCTAGTGGTATGCTCGCAAAATGGAATATCCCCTACTTATTTTTAATGGTATATAAATAGTTTCACAGATTGAACTTTAACAGCAGACCATTTACAATGTATATGGACTATTCTCCACAACACTGTTGATACGACCTCGGACAAGCCAGTAGTTATTATGTTCTACCTGTTACTTTCAGTGCAAGGACGGTGTGGTAATCTGACCAGTTGTAAACTATGAAAAAAGCTAAGATCTGAATACACGGCGCTTGTTATTTCTTTCATTCATGCCGATAAGGTCGTTCTTGTGTATTTACTGTTCTGTTTTCTCAATTGTCGATAAGTAATACCAGGGCGTTCTTGTGTATGTGGTAGGAAAGTGAGTTTAGTTTTTGAGTTTTACGAGGCACTCAACAATATTCCAGTTATATGGCGGCGGTCTGTAAATAATCGAGTCTGGACCAGACAATCCAGTGTTCAACAGCATGAGCATCGATCTGCGCAATTGGGAACCGATGACATGTGTCAACCAAGTCAGCAAGCCTGACCACCCGATCCCGTTAGTCTCCTCTTTCGACAGGTATAGTCACCTTTTGTGGCAAGCATGGGTTGCTGAAGACCTATTCTACCCCGGATCTTCACGGGTCGACATGTTATTGGTGTTTAATATTAGTGGCAGGGTGAGTGAGTGGGTGAGAGAGTGCGAAATCACAGTTTGTGAAGAGCATTCCAGTTGCATCATGTCTCGTATGTAGTTTGAATATTGAAGCCCACAATGACCAAAGTCATAAATGTTTTATGAAAGGTATAATCACGTTTGTGGTGCCAGCAGACAATTGGTCGTAATCGCAAAAATGCAGGCAGATTATTGCACTGCCAGTGCAATGAAATTGCATCAGCGGATTGATACTCATATCATTTCACAATTCAACAGTGATTCACAAACACATTCCTTTGCCCAATATTATACATCCAGTTGCTATTCCTTTAAATTCTCAATTTCTACGTCATTCACAAACACAGATCTAGACGTACGAGATAGATTTGTATGATGCACAATGAATTGAAATTTTCTGGAATGCCCATTTGATATTTCTTTAAATGCTCAATTTCTAGGTCATTCACAAACGCAGAAATACGATATAGATTCGTACGATGCACAATCAATTAAAAGTTGATAGAACGGCAATTTGATACAACCGGTTGATATTCCCTTCAATGCTCAATTTCAAGGTGATTCACGAACATATACGACTGTGCAAAACGATACAGCCAATTGCTCCTTTAATTTCACAACTTCATTCACCAACCCGTACGTACCGTATAGATTCATACTATTAGGATGAACGATGTATTAAGAGTTTATAGAACATGGCCAAGTGTGCCACACTCTTACAAAAATTGTTTCCGGGTCAGTGATGTTCATTTCATCTTCTAAAATGCCATTCAAGGATTTGATCGAGTGAGTAAGTTTAGTTTTACGCCGCACTCAGCAATATTCCAGCAATATGGCCGCGGTCTGTAAATAATCAAGTCTGGACCAGTCAATCCAGTAATTAGCATTATGAACATCAATCTACGCATTTGGGATACAATGACACGTGTCAACCAAGTCAGCGAGCCTGACCACCCGTTAGTTGCCTCTTACGACAAGCAAGGGCTACTGACGGCCGGTTTTAACCGGGATCTTCACAGGTCGGGTTGGTGATGCCATAACCATTCCACATAACCATTAAGAACCTTGTACATGTGATGTTGATTAACTTGTACTTCAGGTTCTACTTCTGGTCGTCTTGATCATCCCTGCTGCTGTGTCCTATGACATTGATGATGTCGACATTGACGATGACTCAGAAGAGCCCAACGTGAGAGACAAACGCTTCATCTGGAAATTCGTCGCAAACTGCCCTCAACAAACTGACTTCTCACAGCCATTCATGTTGTCCAGCAACGCCACTGGATACCCTGCGTAAGGGCACCTGTTTTATCCATCTCACTGAATCTAATGACAATGGTGTGAATTTAGGGGCTTCCTCACAATATTTGTCATTTCCGATTTTGATAAATTAAGTCAGTCTTATAACCAAGGATAAAACCCTGTCATTTTCTGCCTCACTGTAACTGGTGACAGTGAGACTAATTCGGAGACTAAATTCTATGTGTTATATTTACGAGTTTCAAAAGCTATCCCATTCTCAAAGCTAAAGATATAAACCATTGCATTGTCTATGACCTACTTGAGATTTGACCTACTTGACTAAGAAGGTCATCAGAATGCGGTTCCGGGCATCGACCCTCAGATTGTAGTTTAAATTCCGCCCTTTGCAAAGGTCCTGGTGCCTGTCAATTTTCGGGAGGCTCGAGTCCACTGCACAGGTCCTGTTACTTTTACCGTTCATCGGGCGGGAACATGAGGTTCGCCCCAGGCCTAATTACAGTATGTTGGCCCGTGAAATATCCTGCTGATTCCATTATATTAAACATGTCCTAGCATCTAAGAACTACTGCAGTCTTTCATTGCGGTGCGTTGGCCGTTGAACATGATGTTTTCTGCAGACGCCATTATTTTGCATAAGCGTTTTTAGGTGAGATTACATTTGGGATATTTGATTGCTCTGCCTTTGTTTCGATAATAATGTTCATTCAGACCTCATTATGTAGTGCTAAGCCCATGGAACCGGAGGCTTCTTGCAGGTTCCATCACAATAAATACTGTTCCTTTAGACCTCATTACTCTGCTCAGGCCATGAAATCTGAGAGTGTTTGAGGGTACCATCACGGTGCTTAGGTCTCGGAAATAATTTTCCTTCAGCCCTCATTACATCACTAAGGCTATTGAATCTGAGACTTCCTGCGGGCTTCATCGCCGTGCTTAGGCCCCCGAAAATAATGTTCCTTCAGACCTCATTACATCACTAAGGCTATTGAATCTGAGACTTCCTGCGGGCTTCATCACCGTGCTTAGGCCCCCGAAAATAATGTTCCTTCAGACCTCATTACATCACTAAGGCTATTGAATCTGAGACTTCCTGCGGGCTTCATCACCGTGCTTAGGCCCCGAAAATAATGTTCCTTCAGACTTCATTTACATCACTAAGGCTATTGAATCTGAGACTTCCTGCGGGCTTCATCACCGTGCTTGGGCCCCGAAAATAATGTTCCTTCAGACCTCATTACATCACTAAGGCTATTGAATCTGAGACTTTCTGCGGGCTTCATCACCGTGCTTAGGCCCCCGAAAATAATGTTTTTTCAGACCTCACTACAGTTCCAAGACCCAAGGGCCTGTTCCATATAGTGGTCTTAGCGCTAAGCCTCGTAAGCCTCCGTAAAAGTACATGTATAGGAGTTACGATCACCTTTAGCTTAAAGACCGTTTTGTGGAACGGGACCCTGGAACCCAATATTTCCGGAGGGCTTCATGGTCCCGTGAGTTGAGATAGCCAAAGGTGCACTAGCTCCATTACCTTTTCACAAGCTTAATTTCAACCTTGTATTTGAATAATGTGGTTGAATCCTCTTTGTTCCAGAGACATTATGTTTCCTTAGTGTTACAGATGTTCATCACAAAGGATCAAATGTTTCAAGTCATCATCTATAGTTCCTAATAGCATAAATAATGTTGCCCTGGGAGGGCACGTATGTCTACAGGCGTTTCATCATTGAATATGTATATTCTTCTAATGACACAATTTGGTCAATAATCTCCAACACCTGAAAAGATGGGGTCTGTGCAGCTAACAATGGCAACTGCCCGTGGTCCTTGGTATATTGTTCTACCTTCAGTTGCTGGCGCTCTATAGCCCATTTTTATATTGGATCATCTTCAATAGAAAAATAATTTTAAATACTTTTAGGGTTACCTGCTAGTTTTAGATATGTATCTAAACTACTCTAGTTGTTTTTTCTGCCCTTTGTCGACAGGTGTTTATAGTCTACATTTATCAGTTTATTATTGTATAAATTGTTTTCGTCACGATATGGCTGAAATATTGCTGATGTGACGTAAAATATTCACTCATTCCTCATTGTTATATTGCTATTTTATACAGGGAAGCTATCAACAACGAAACCGAAAGCTGCGAACCTAACTGGATGCCTGAATGTATTCCAACACTTCATCAACTGACCCTAAAATTCCAGAGGATCCTATGTAAATATATTTTATAAAAAAATACGATCGAACCCAGTTGTCTCGAACTCGGCTGGGTGGAATCAGCTGTTGTGTCGAACAGTTAGGTCTCGACAAATATTTACCATATTTACTGCCAGATTAAATGACTGTGGTTAAGTGGATAGTGGATAGAGCGCCTGTCAGGGCAATGGGCTAGCCTAGTGCTTAAAGCGTTGCGCTCGCTATGCTAAAGCCTCGAGTTCGATTCCCACATGGGTACAATGTGAAGCCCATTTATGGTGTCCCCTGCCGTGATATTGATGGAATATTGCTAAAAGCGGCATAAAAACTAAACTCACGCAAGCATTGTCGTCACCAAAGTGTAAACCTCAAAGGGTACACATCGGAACGACAGTCCCTGATATAATTTGATACTATTCAACGTGGCAGTAAACACATTCATTCACTGAATACATAGCAAACACTAGAAATGTTTGAATGTCTTGCCAGTACGCTTGTCAGCTAGAATTGGGTTGATGATAGCTGGTGTTCCAATTGAATGTAAAGCGTTCCCCTCATTGACTCAACTTTCCCCTTATTGAGTAAGCTTTCCTTTATCGAGTAAGCTTTCCCATATTGATTAAGCTTCTCCCATACTGATTAAGCTTCCCATATTGACTAAGCTTTCCCTTTATTGAGTGTTTTCTCATTGAGTGCTTTCCCTCATTGAGTAAGCTTTCCTCATTGACTAAGCTTCCCCTTATTGACTAAGCTTCCCCTTATTGACTAAGATCTTTTCCATATTGACTCAAGCTTTCCCCGGTACTTTCAGGCTAATAACGTGACCAGGGATCTATGTCCAGCAGACATGATACGTGTTACGAAACTAATAGAGGAGATGCCAAACGACACGTGCTGGTGTATCCTTGGCATTCAACCCACCATCCACTTTGCTGTCCTGCAGGTTGGTTTGCTTTTTGTTGTTCAACGCCCTATCCTTGGCAGTATTCCAGCTATATGGTGGCGGTCCGTAATTGTCTGGACCAGACAATCCAGTGATCAACATCATGAGCATCGGGTTTGCACAATTGGGTTGGTTGTTTTGTGTTTTTGGGTAACGCCGAACTGCAGTATTCCAGCCATATGGCGGCGGTCTGTAAATAATCGAATCCGGAAAAGACAATCCAGTGATCAATAGCATGAGCAATTAGGACAATGATGGCATGTAGTCAACCGGGCCAGCGAGCCTGAACACCATATCCTGTTAGTTGCCTTTTACGCCAACTACTTCTGCGGTCGAGAGTAGGAACCGATTGTTTCATATTCGGAGAGGATTTTGACTATTACATTAAAACTGGAAGTACATCCATTACGTTTCGTAAAATGATGATTGATTCTGAGAGTAAAAGACCGCTGTGAGTATAGTCAAAGGTAAATACCAAATGACAGCAGGGCCATTAAAGATAAGAATAATCTCCGTGCAAAGTTGCGCCCCTTAGACGAATGTCGATTCACTGATAGTTGGTTCAAGTCCCTCACTCTCACTTCGTAATGACACATGGTCTGTCCTGTCAGCCCCTGGGTTCAAATGTTTTTGCTGTAAGATTGTACGGATATTCAGTGAGATAAACCTCCAATCTTGTTATCAACAAGACTCTTGCTTTATCATGAATGCATCTTTCAGGACCACCAATTGCCTAACCTTTTAGAAGTCGATCATGGCTGTCCAACCGATGTCTCCGAGTGTTCAAGTCCGTCCCCGTCGTGGCGTTCTGTGGTGACCGGCCAGATGGTCAGCGAATTGTGATGGATCGTGTCATTGTCCCGACATCTTGCACTTGCGTTGGTGTCAAATGCAGACGAGTCCGTTTCGGTAGCTGCCCGCATGCTGAATGACGAAAAGGGGAGAGGCAATGACTTTAAAACCAATATTCTCTGTACTTATGTTGTAACTGATGTGAATTAGGTCAGTAAAGTGAAGTGTTCCTGTTCATCTATATTAGTGTCCATTTAAAACTTCATTCAAACCTCTGGCGCATATCCCTGCACAGAAAATTAACCCTTTCGTTAAAATCCGAGAGTTTTGACAAACCAAAATTATTTTAAAACCAAAACGTAATCAATGCATGGAAACACTTACGTCTAAAGCTACCTGCTGGTGACAGTAAAGTTGGGTTTCCTGTGGATTTGGAGGAATATCGCCAAGGGTTAGGTTCCTACCTTGGTTTTACGCGCATTTACTTAGGTGTCCTTCCTCTCAAATTGTCCATGCATGCAGGTGATATTTAAGCGACTTGCGATGCTTAATAAAGACACGTCCGCATGAAATATTTTGTTGTTATTTCCTTTGTCAAGTATCACCTGGCTATCTCATATAATTGGCTTTATCAATAGTGAAAACCTTTAAATCTGAAAGATGTTCACAGGTAAATCTTTTCAACAAATTTATATATATGATGGAGACAGTCCCAAACGCTACTCCCTGGTCAAAGGGAAAATAACTTGTGACTTGACGGGTTTCAGAACATTACCTCCCTTTGATTCTATCTTACCGCAGCAATGTGAACATATACCGTACTCTATCCACATTCACAGTCGGGACTAACTTGTGTTATTCTCGGGACAAGCTCGAATAGCGACTTCGTGCCCTCTGGAAGGATTTCATTGGCGTAGGAACATCAGAACTACTTCCAAACAGGAACGATAACTCTATTCCTGTTTGATTCCAATGGTACTTTAATATCACCGAAGTACTCCAAGCAATCTTAGTATTGTTGTTTTGTTTTGGCTTAATTATTTTAAAGAATTAAACCTCCTTGGTACAACTAAAAGAAGGAGAAATCACATATAATTAGTTACAAGACATATTCTGAACTTCTATTATTACCAGATGTTCACCTTTATATTTCCCAGTATATTTCTGAAATGGGTTTAATAATCAAAAATGGGATTTGTTTAATTGAATATGCAAAATAATATATATAAAACCCAGCTACATTAATTCCTAAGGCAGAAACTCAAAAATGACTTCAAAATATTTCTCAAACTGAACACGTGTAACCTTGCTGTCATACCCCAAGTGGAATTTTAAATGAATTCGCTGAAAATATATGAATGACCAAAAAAGGTCAGACTAAAAATATTCCCAGAGATGTGAAAAATATGCCCAATGTCAAAGATTAGTTAAAGCTGACTAGATACATACAGATATATAATATTATTGCTTTGAAACTCGTAGCGATCCCCTCTATATATACACTTTAAAACCGTTGGAAGCGCACGTACAATCACACACAACAAGCCCACAAGATCGCCTCAGAAATACACTTTAGTTGGACCTGTGAGAGCCGTTATGTCAACATACGCACGTTCGTGTATTTGAAGCCTCACCGTCATCAATCGAAATGCCTTTTAAAAAACTTCACATTAGGACAGCACCATTCTGTTAGCTACGTTCTTAGTACTTTCAATATGACGATATATATTTTTGAAGATTTTAAACAATAGCATTATGCCATAAAACGACGGAGTAGTCGGGATTATTTTTATCAAAGCACCGCAAACCATTACGCGTGTCTCCATTGGCTTGACGTATTTTCGCACATAACAAGCATCAATAGGGACGAGTCTCTTGAGGTTACGAAAGGCGAGGGTGACGAATGCCACATCTCATTGTAGCCAATTACAAAGTTGTTCAATCAGAAACGACAACAAAATTGAAGACATCCAACAGATCGACACATGCAAGTTTCACCTAATAGGATTTTATCCATTTAAGGATACACTATCACACGGGGAAGTTTAATCAAACTTGCAACTTTACTTACAGAGGAATATTTGAATAGAATATTTGAACTATTAGGAAAGAAACGTCTTGGTTTCCTAAATGCAAAGTGCATGAAGTGCTTGTTTTGTTTTGTTTTTCGT
Source organism: Haliotis rubra (assembly GCF_003918875.1). Lineage (NCBI taxonomy): Eukaryota > Metazoa > Mollusca > Gastropoda > Lepetellida > Haliotidae > Haliotis > Haliotis rubra. Next base: position 70 of record NW_025765347.1, on the reverse strand, counting down.
TTTGTGGACAACCTAAAGATAATAATTTCCTATATTGCTTATTGCTTGTGTCGCGCTCCGGTTTAGCAAT